>NW_028324161.1:161000-322000 GCF_054372755.1 Phalangium opilio | reverse complement strand
TACAAGAATCCACAAGTACCCACAAGCACCCACAAGTACCTACAAGCACCCACAAGTACCTACAAGCACCCACAAATACCTACAAGCACCCACAAATACCTACAAGTACCCACAAGTACCCACAAGAACCCACAAGCACCTACAAGCACCCACAAACACCCACAAGTACCTACAAGCACCCACGAGTACCTACAAGCACCCACAAGTACCTACAAGCACCCACAAGTACCTACAAGCACCCACAAGTACCTACAAGCACCCACAAGTACCCACAAGTACCTACAAGCACCCATCAGTACCTACAAGAACCCACAAGTACCTACAAGAACGCACAAGTACCTACAAGAACCCACAAGTACCCACAAGTACCTACAAGTACCTAAAAGTACCTACAAGTACCTAAAAGTACCTTCCCTCTTCTATCTCTGACTCTCCTTTGGATAATGTGCTCCGTGCTGTCACGCGGGCGACCGGGGTTCGATTACCCGCGGGAGAGGCTGACACTATTTTTGTTGTGGAATCACTGTAGCGCTGTTGCTCAAGCTTTATTTGGAAATATTTGTAAATTTAAATAATTTTTCTGGATCTCTTTCGCTATTTTTCAGGGTTTTAACAAAAAAATTTATATTGAAAATCGCTGATTTCTAATTTTGTTAATTTTAATAAGGATTGCTACTTCATGGAATTTTAAAATTTTTGCTTGGATGAGGAAGGACCGCGGTCCAAATGCTCCCATAGTAGTAATTTTTAATTGTAAATAAACGTAAAAATTTTAAAATTCTATGAAGTAGCAGTCCTTATTAAAATTAACAAAATTAGAAATAATAAAACACCATGGATCCAAAATTTAATATCTATGAAAATCCCTGACTTTACCATCTTACCCCTGACCAAATTTTGGCAATATTGACCATTTTAAGGTGTTTACCATCACACGTAGCCCATATTAAGCATTTTTTGAAGCATGGATGAAGCAAACGAAATCTCTGACGGTTTTTTTTTATTACCTCTCCGTGTGACGTAGTCCAGGAGAGGTTCTGTAACGGCCGTGTCTGTCTGTCTGTGTGTGTGTCTGTGTGTCTGTCTGTGTGTCTGTCTGTCCGTTGTTACACCCACGTGACCGCGTTCGCAGTTTGCGTATCGGAGCAAACGTGTTCGCCATTTCCGAACTGCTTTCACAGTCACGGAAATGGCTCCTCTACTTGAGTTCTCACACCACCATCTTCTGGTCTTTGTCCATCCCACACGAACACCAGTCTGTACTTACTGGCTTCTAATCACCCCACCATCTTCTGGTCTTCGTCCATTCCACTTGGACACCAGTCTGTACATACTGGCTTCTAATCACCACCATCTTCTGCTGGTCTTTGTCCATCCCACTTGGACACCAGTCTGTACATACTGGCTCCTAAACACCACCATCCACTGGTCTTCCGTCTACTCCACATAGACACCAATCTGTATCATTGGCTTCTAACACCACCATCCACTGGTCTTCCGTCTATTCCACATAGACACCAATCTGTATCATTGGCTTCTAACACCACCATCCACTGGTCTTCCGTCTATTCCACATAGACACCAATCTGTATCATTGGCTTCTACTCCATTATCATCGTTTGGTTTTAGGATATACGCGGCGATCAGCTAGGGTTACGAGAAACGTCTAGCCTCCCTAAGGTGGGATCGGCCACCAAAGGTTTTCGCAATTGCGCTTTTTCCTTACTATTATAATGGAAACGAATCGTATATATACCCCAAAATCTGAAGAAAGCGGGCAAGAGGGGTACCCTTCACTTTAAACGTCAATATTAGCAAAGTTTGAGATGATAATAGGTATAACTTTATTTTAAACGATTTAACTATTATTAATGTTAATTATTGAAGATTAAAATAATTAGAAATAATTATATTTATTTAATTATTAAAGATAAACCTCTCGTGCAAAGAGAGAGATTATCATTGCCTCCTATATCTACCAAGGCCCGTGCATGCGATATATTTCCTTCATTGCCTCCTATATCTTTCAAGGCCCGTGCATTGTGATATATTTCATTCATTGCCTCCTTTATCTATCAAGGCCCGTGCATTGCGATATATTTTTCAAAACAACAACAAAAATGGGAAGCTCCTCTCAGAAACATAATAATTTCTTTTCTCTGTATATGAAATGAAAATATGGATAATATTGCGCTCCTTCTTTAACGGTATGAATCCTTGCCTGTCTATTAATATTTTACGTAGGAGTAATACGTTTTTAGCGAAGTCTAGAGAGGATAAACATAAGCGAAATTGTTTCGAAAAAAAAAAATACTGCTTCCACTAATGGGTTTATACTCCTTGTTACTGTTGTATAGAGTAATCATGATAAAAGCTTAAAAAATACGAGAGGACAGACCTTTTTTATCCTCTTGTTTTATTCTTAATAAGAATATAAAACATTTATTTTTTGATGCTAAGATTGCTTTAAAAAAATCCAAACGGTTAGGCATTGGTAAAAAAGACAAATGATATTTTTCAAATCTAATGAGATAACGCCCACCTAGTTGAAAATTGGCCTTTTTTATCCGCGGGAGCCATTCTTAATGAGAATTTCGATGCTAGTAGGTTGTCAATTAAACTACCGGTATATTATTGTTGTTGGAAATTGGATATTAAGTCAAATTAAGTGGTTGTAAAGAGCCAGCAGGTTTTTGCCACTTCTTTTTGTGAGTATTTGGTTTTTGTATGTAAAATGGAGGAAGATAATGTTGAGAGTAAGGATGAAATGCGGAAGCGCAAAGCGCGGGAAAGGATGAGGGCAAAAAGGTCGACGTTTTCATTGGATACTTAAGTTTATATAATCTTCTCGACACGGAGAGGTAATATTTTGGTTTTCCCAACTTGTTATTATTAAAACTGACTAATCCCTGACTTTTAAGCTAGGTTCCCACTAGACCGAAAATGACGACCGAAAACTTTAGCGCTGCCCTTAGTTTTACGCAGCCCTTCGACGGCAAGATTTTAGGTTGGTTCACACATACGACCGAATTCAGACCAAATAGGGCGGTCGACCGGTAGTCACGTGGCACGAGTTGGAATAGTTACTCGGAGCCAGAAGAACTTAAGCCTTGGCCTTTGATTTCCCCTTGATGGTATCTTAATTAGGGCGTATACTTCTACCAAATTAAGGTCAGAGATTCAAATCAAAGGTTTATTACGTACAAACACGGCAATAGCGACTCGCGATCAAATTCGATTAGAGAATTCAGACTCAAAAGTTCATGACTTGCAAATGTGGCAATGGTGACTGGCGAGTTAAAAAAATAAACAAAAAACCTCAAAGCGGCGATAAAAAAAACTCCCCTATTATGACGTCAACAGAAGCTTCATCCCGAAACGAATTTTCATTGGTTATGAAAATAATTTTACGTCGTCCTCTGCGTCAAAAATAGAACGCCAACAGGGTTGCCACGGCATTATCAGAACCAAATTCCCTGACTTTTCTAGGTTTTCCCTGACCTTTTTCAGAGATTTTCCCTGACCTTTTTAGGCCGAGAGTGTGAATGTTTACAGCACGTTTTAAGTGCTTTAAATAAACTCGATCTACATTAAGTTTTCCAATGTATTTGTTTCACCGAAATGAATAAGAAACATTTAAACTATAAATAACAGTCCAAGAGATTTTTAAAGGCATTTATTTACTTGACATAAAAACAATTCTAGACAGCATTTCCAAAAGCGCATAGATCAGAAAGTGAAGAACATTAAACCTTTCCAGCCTTTAGCAACGGTATTCGTGTAAAATGAGAAGCAAGGGGAGACACAAATGGGTGGTTGGTGAGCCTCGTTTTCAACTACCAATCGAATCAGAGATATATTAGGTCATCGTTAATGTCACGTGACAAGCGGAAAGTAGTTCGCGATGGTAGCGGCTCCTGGGGATAGTGGGGAATACTATTGAGAAATCGGCTGCTTAACTAGGCTTAACGGTTGTTCTTTAGCGCTCTTTTGGTTCAATCGTCGTGGAATTTTCAAGTTTCGTTAAGTTGAATTTTGAAATTGTTTTTCATGCATTCTATTGCACCTTTAAGTTTTCCGTCTTTATCAATCAGGGAAAAGTCATCCTTTTCGTAGCTTTCTAAAATGTTTGCTAAATTCAAATCTGACATTTTGACAAATGTGCCGATTCCCGACTACCTAAATGACTAGATTATATTAAGCCTTGGAATTAAACTATAGCAGACGACATGAAAATAAAGAAATAAGTGAACTATATTTTCTAGCCAACTTACGCATGTACCTTGTGTAAAACTACGCGAAAGTAACTCTCCGCCGCGGCATAAGACCAACTCTTCCCGTCGCTCTGTAAGGGGGACGGAAATCTTGAATCGACTATGGGGGAACTCATTTTTCAAGTTTGGGGTTAGGCTTCTCGTTCTTCACTTTCTGGTTATCTATGCGCTTTTGGCATTTCTAAGGATTGCTCTAGAGTTTACTCTGTCTTAAGAGAGGATGAGGAGAAACTTTCAATAAAGATTTTACCCACTAAAATCAAATTCCCTGACTTTTCCCTGACCTTTTTGGCCCATTTTTAAATTCCCTGACTTGTCCAGGTTTTCCCTGACCCGTGGCAACCCTGACCAATTCTGTCCGACCGAAAGCTGTTTCAGTCGCGTTCTGCGGAAGATGTTTTGCCGCAGAGGCAGTTACGCATTGTTTCCGTCGGGTTTTCGGTCAAGCGGGAACTAAGCTTAACTCTACACAATGACAAGGGCATAAATCATTTTGCAATACTCCGTGTGGTTTCTAATGTGCTAAGGTTGTACTGCACCCAAGAACGATCTAAGGCTACACGTCGTCTCGTGTACACTATAATGTTACGAAGAGTGCCACATAAACTTGAGAACATGCCTGCCCAATTCGATACTCTCGAGATCCAGTGACCACAACACTATAAGCGGCCATTTTTAGCTTAGCATACATTTTTTCTCTTCTCCGTAAATCGTAGAAAATCAAAAATAAAACCTTGCAGCGACAAATTTCACAATAATATCATATTTTAGTTAGGTTAATTTTGATTAACTAATTTAACTAACGTTCCATGAGTCATAATATTCATTAAACCAATTTTCATTTGATGAATATTTTACGTCTCAAAAACTCTATTTTATACTACATTTAAGATTAGATTAATCATCTTTGGGGAAAACGAAGGTGTTGTTCAAGATGGAAGACCATGCATAAAGAAGGCGTATTTTCCATCCATTTCATGTAAGAATGTTGCACCCTATACGCATGTCCTTTCTGGGTCCAGAATTCAAGACGTCCTACTGGGGTTATTAGGTTTTTGGTTTCAGAAACATTTTCCGTCCAACTTATCTATTTTTTTAGGCAAATTTGTAACATTTTGCGACCCCCCCTTAATGTTTTTCCTCTTAATGGGTTTTAGGAAATGTTCTTAATTATCAGTATTTTTGATTAATGTATTGGATTCGGTGAAAAGATCTTTGACAAATTTGCGTATAATGCTGAATATATATATTTTTTATTTCGAATTATATAATCGTATTGTTATAAAAGTGATCTTCGTAATATTAAAGATGTGCTGCGTGTCCCCTTCAATATTGGTCCCATGTGCCTTAAGGTTTTTGATGAGTCCAGTTAAACGCTTCTATATTCGCCAAATAGTCAGCGCGACGAATAATAGGTTCACCTGTAATTAATTTATTAAATTAATGTTTGTAAATTAGCGAATCATGTCGCCCTATGTTCTGGACCCAAGGTCGAGTTTGCTATATGTTCCATAAGTATTACAATACCTATATACTTCGTAATGCTAGAGACTTAACAGCTCGAGCTAGTTCGAAGGAGAGCGACGTAAGCGAGTCAATCGAAGTCCTACACTCGGTGTTTAATTTTGCACGCAGGACTTCCATCTATTTTGTCTGTACTAAGCCTTTGACGGCGCCTCACTGGGCGTTGCTTTACGACTCGAGAATCTATGACCTACCTTGACAAAATCTCAGTAACTAGACACAGACTTATGGAACATATCTTACAGGTACATATTTTTAGAAATCAAATTTTTCCAACTCACCTCCATTAGCAAAATCATTTCTGCGCAAGCCTTCAAGTTCGTTCAGAATATATCAATCAAACAAAGGCTTATATTATTATTATTATACAATCTGCATGTCCATAGGGGGGAGGGGGGGGTTGCTGGGTTAGTTAGTTCTCTTTAATTAAGCCCCAATCGGACATGCCACTCTCAATTTGTTTCAAGCTATCGGATTGAATCCGCATTGGGTTCGAAAATTACGGTAATTTAGGAAATAGGTGGTAAATTAGCGATTTAGAACCCTAGATCCGATTTTTTATTAACCAAGGTCATAGATGCGAGTGGCTCAAATATAAAGTGCTCACAATTCAACGTGGTTTAATAGAGTATAGAAATAAAAAATAATAATTAGTATAAATTACCGACAGAACAGTCATCTAATTTATCCCAAAATTTTAATCGGTAATTAACCCGGTCAAAATTAATCAAAACCCCATGATTTCATGATAATGAATATAAAATGTATTTTAGCTATTTTAGAAGTTGGAAAATGTGAGACGTTGAAAATATTTGAGCAGAATATGGTACATGTGGCGTTTAAAAACCTCTAGACTTACTAAATTAGGAACTTTGAACAATGTAAACTTTACTTACGAGCATCTGAATCGAAAGGAGCGTGTAACAATAAATATACATTAGATGTTTAAAGTCGAAAATATTTGCATCTGACCATAAAAAATTGTCAGATAACCATTTTTCATCGATTTATATTGATAATACCATACGTTCGTATGTTCCATAAGTATGACACTTTACTATGCAATATTTACTTACCTATAGCTGGACCGAAAGGGGCGTGTAACGAAGAATATACATTAGATGTTTAAAGTTTCAGTTATCGTTCAAACCAATTTAATTTTATAATAAATTACTTGTGTCACGAGAAAATACTTACCTATATTGCCTGTTTTACGTAGTTTGAGTGAATAGAGGGGAAAATGAAATTGTCGAAGCGTAGAAAAAATGTAATGAAGATACTATATTAGTGAGAAAGGATATATTCCTTTTTCTGACTTTAAAATGGAATAGATGTAATTTTAGTAGCAGGAATGGCTAATAGCAGAAGTAAATGGGGGGGGAGTAAATATCAAGTTGAGTTCGCTTGGCGTCGAGTTATGGTTTTTTTTCACATTCCCAGAATCGCGTTTTTGAAGGGAACTTGCGGATGAATACACTTCCCCGAAACTATTTTCTTTTCGTTTGTCCAGGTTGAACAATTTTAGTTAGCTTTAATAACAATAATCTAAGCTTTGTCTATGAAGGGATGTCCACACTAAGCCTGTGGCTTCTTTACAGGTGAGTCGCTTAACAATGCATAGAGGGGTGGTGGCTAGCCTCTATGCCACAGCTAACCTACATCGCCCTATACTAACTATTACCGTTAACCGCTGCAAGTTTTGATGGAAAGGAGAAATCGGGTTAGACCGCGGAGGAAAACTCCTTTTAACAAGCGGGGGGAGAGAACATGCAAACTCTACGCGGAAGGATTTGTTCCCAGATTTTCACCCGGTGCCACAGTCCGGGATCGAACCCGGGATTCTCTTGCTGCGAGGCGAAAGCGCTAACCGCTACGCCACCCCACTCTTTATGGACGTGTGGTGGCGCGTGTAAGAAAATTTCTCTCGATTAGTTGCCTCTCTCTGATTGGAATAATTCAAATTTTGCGCCTCAGTCCGTGTTGTTTTTTCGGAAAAGGAACGCCTTGCCCTAGCTATAGATGGAGATAAGTACTTCCCTCTATTTACTTCTGCTAATAGGAATCATTGCGAAGCCATTTTCTCACGTTATCTAGGCGGATTTGGTCGCGAGAGCTAGACTAATCATAATGTGTGGCGTTGCCACCAATCAATGAAATCACAGTTAGAAAGACGCCATCAGAATTATGAGGCATGACGGGGATAGGGCCCGGCCCACAAAACCCGCATTGAAAATAACAAGTTATTTATATGGTGGCACAATGATTCCATTTTTAATGTATTTATTCCTAATAGATTTTTATTTGTCTGAAATCTGATAACTCACACATATAGAAAGCTTGTTTATTTTCTTCTATATTTCTCCATTGGAGCATCTGAGTACCTTTAATTTGAATCAGAAAGCGTCAAGCGTATAAATAATTGTTTTTATGGTAAAATTCGACAATCTAATTAATACGGGCGTTCAAATTAACCATGGGGACAAACCATTTTATCATTGTATGTCCAATGGTATTACATACAATGGTACTTTTAATTAGGTAAGCGTGAGTTTAAAAAGTAAATCCTACTCACACTGATTAACTGATGAAGCGTAATTGTTAAATGAAATGATCGTGCGCAACATTTCACATTAAATTTAATTGAAATTGAACCCAAGAATTTAGGGGCATTTATAAACAAGAAATGACTCTACTTACAGACTTTTTCTGAATGAGCGTAATTGTTTATTGAAAGGTAGAGTATAAAACATTAAATTTCACATTTAATTGGAATGGGATATAGTATTGAAATTGACTGGAATGAAATCACTTTTCACAGTTTTTAGCCACATCGTAGTATACGATGAGGCTCTAGTAATAGTAGTCGTGGCCGGAGTTTTCGCTTTCGTTCAGATTTTAGCTTAAAAGGAACTTTATATTATCACAATCCACCCATTGGGGTAACTGGGCTCGGTTAGAGATTTAATTTTAATTTAAATCTTTTCAGATCGCAGATTTCCTTTTTATTTATGTGCTAATTAAATAGATAACGATTTCCCCGTTTCCTACCGCGCTCCTCGTGTGTTTCGTTTTCGTTCGGTAGCTATCGCCATCTATGTTATGTTTGACTGGAATGTTTTGCGGTTAATTCAAATGTGGGTTTAGATAGAGCTTACATAGTGTTAAATGAGCGTTATGCGTTTGATCATTTTAGCATTGCTAAAGGTAATTCGAGGGGATAATCACTAAAATGGGTAATCACTATAACTAAACTTTCAATTTCAAAAGTTTCTGGGCATAAGTCCTGGTTAGAAATTTATAAGATGCGATAAGTGTGCATCGGCATAAGTCTATGTTGTAAACTCAACGAGGGGATTATCACTAAAACTATCTGTTCTTTGATTCGCCGGAATATTAGAATTACAGCATATGTAAATTTATACGGTTATAATTTTATCACTGTTTAGAGTAGGGCATCGAGGGGCTATTAACTCTGATTTTATGCACAGTAAATCATTTAAGCATTGAAAAAGATAGCGCTCTTCACTCATTAGGGTAAAGTATAGAGGGGTTATCCACTCATTAGGGTAGGGTATAGAGGGGCTGTGGTAAATTAAGATTTAATTTAAATGTCACCATAGAATTTAAGTTTGTTTTTGAAAATTTCCTTTGATAACTTCATGTCGAAGTAAAAAACCATTCCCGAGAAGTTTTCCCCTTTTCAGCGCCCCTAGGTTTATCTGGGCAACGACTCTTCAATAGAGAATGAAATGGAAAATTTCTCGGGGATTCACCGTCTTAGCTTGCCTCTCTTAATCCCCTCTTTTTTTGTATGGAACCACTGGGTAAAGAAAAAGGTAGTCTTGAAAGAAACTTTGTAGCGCGAGGAGCTAAGAATCTTTAGCCGAAATAAATTTCTTTTTTTTTTGGTTCATGTTTTACTTTAAAAATAGACGAATTCTTTTAACTAATAATCCCAGAACCGGCTTTAGATAATTTCAGTGTATAAGTTTAAAGCGCGCAATATGGCTTTATTTCACGGTTCCGAAACCGGGGACGTTTAGATAAAAGCAGTATAATTAGTTTATTAGAGATCGCGAGCGAGGTTAATACTTCGAGGAGACAAGAATTAAGTCCGAGAAGCGCCTTTAACTACGCACGATTAGTGAAGATGGACGACCCTGCAAGACTCGTAAGAAAAAGGGCATCATTAAGAAGTTCAATAACAAAGATGTGCAAGGCGATGGACAAAGAGACTGACCCTTCAGCACAAACGCCGCTAACGAATATTCAATTAACGACGTATAGATTGAAATTGGTGGAAAAACTCACCCAGTTAAAGTTAATAGACGAACAAGACCAAAATACGATTGTGAATCAAGACCTGTTCGACAAAGACCTACAAGAGAGCGAAGACATTGAAGATAAGGTGCGTCATTATCAAGCAGTCTGTATAGAGACAATTGAAGAGAACAATCGGTGCGCGAGTCACACGCCTTCGGTTGCGTCATCTCAGAACACCTTAATTACTCCATCCATTTCTACTCATCAAAATAACGGTGCGGTAATTAATGCAAACTCGCAGTGTAACAGTGTCGCGATAGGCCAAAATCAGTTAAGAAACGCGGGAAACGTGGCCTCGGTAAAACTACCAAGAATAAACGTGGAAAAGTTCTACGGGGAAGTTAGCCGCTGGCAAGAATTTTGGAGCCAGTACGAAGTAACTATACACAAGAAAGATATAGATCCAGAAGATAAGTTGGTCTTCCTAAAAAGTTACCTCGGAGGAACCGCGTTAACGTGTGTTTCCGGTTTAGCCATAACATACGGAGAAGCCATAGAGAAGCTAACTGACCGCTTTGGGAAAAGAGAAACGCTTATTCGAGCCCACAGAGACAAATTAAGGTCTCTCGAACCTGTTAAGAAATCTACGGACATCAAGGGTCTAAGAAGGCTCTTAGATACCTTGTCGATAACAGTAAGTGGATTGCAAGCTTTAAAAGTTGATTCTGAAAATTATGGCACGTTCATTATTCCTATGATTACGGAACTTTTACCGGAAGACATTGTTTTGAACTATTCTGTCCGGAGCCAAAAAGAGGGAATGCTTTGCATGAATAAATTGGTCGAGTTTCTCCGTGAAGAAGTCGAAAGTCGAGAACAGGCCGCGCAATTAAAGAAATCGTTCGGTTCTAACGAAAAAGGTAATAAACGGATTGATTCGGGTTTAAAAGAGCATTCAGGCCACAGGTCTAAACCCGCATCTTCAACATTCTCTTACACCACGGTCGCAAACCCCACAAAATTAGCCGCTAAATGTATATTTTGCAAGGAAGCGCATGATTTCACAACCTGCAAAAGGTTAACGGCTTCAGAAAGAAAAGAAGTACTGAAAGGATCCTGTTTCGTCTGTCTAAATGCTGGACATATTGCCAGAAATTGCTTTAAGAAAGGGATCAAATGCAAATATTGCACTAAACGCCATAGTCACGTGGTCTGTGGAAAGCAATACCCTGACGATCCCGTGGAAGCGACCTCGGAAGAAAATCAAGAGCAAGAGACCATAGTTTCAATGGCCATTACAGATCAAGTTGAACCGGAAATAAAACCGGTAATTTACCTTCAAACCGCTTGGGTTAAAATTTCAAATAACGGCAAGGAAGTTTCCGCGAGATGTCTCATCGACACTGCTAGCCAGAGGACGTATATAACGTCGAAGTTATCAAAAGAACTAAATCTTCCTGTTTTAGGAACGGAAACTCTTGATATTAATTCCTTCCCAGGAATCTTGACTAAAGTCAAGCGATCACGCGTTAAATTTTCCGTCGGAAGCATTTACGAAACAGAGTTAGCATGGAAGCGGTAGAAACCCCAAAAATAGGGGGCAAAATACCTAGTATGCCTAAAAACGAAATCGAAAGCTTGACTCAAGGTAAACGTTGGAAAATAGCGGACACGCCTCCTGAAGGACCACATGCGACGGATGAAGAAGTTTCCCTACTGATAGGGGCGGATTTTATATGGAAAATAACCACCGGTGAAGTAGAAAAGGCGAAGTAGAAAATCTCTCTACAAAACTCAAAGCCGTTGATACGATCTTTGGGTGGACTTTTCTTGGACCCCATGAGAACGCGAAGGGAAGCGTTACAGATACTAGCGTGTACAGCGTTAACGTATTTTTCACGCACGTGAACAATTCCCTGGAAGATCAAACTGAAGACGAACTTGTTTCTCAAAATCTGAAATCATTGTGGAATTTGGATTCTCTAGGAATTATAGACAAGTCGGAAGAAGACAAGGCTTATGAAGATTCTATTAACGAAAAATTCGAATCGACCGTCAAAATCGATGGGGAACGCTACATTGTTAGACTTCCGTGGAAACCGGAAGTGAAGCTAACAAACGATAACAAAGCCGTAGCCGAAAGAAGATTTTTCAATCGACTACGTAAATTTAGAAAACAACCCAAGTTGTTTGAGGAATACGCTAAAGTAATAGAAACGTATCTTCAACATGGGATGGCGGAACTTGTGGACACCCCAGGAGAAACAGAGCGTACGTTCTACCTGCCACACTCAGAAGTTGTCAACGAGCAGAGAACCACAACAAAAGTCAGAGTGGTATTTGACGGATCATCACACGGCTTTAACGCGCCTTCTGTCAGGAATTTTCTAAATGCTGGGCATCCATTGAATGTCGATTTGTTAGGCATGTTGATTAAATTTCGTAAAAACCGTATAGCCTTTACCGCGGATATCGAGAAGACTTTCCTTCAAGTACGTCTTGCCGAAGAAGATCGTGACGTAACTAGATTCTTTTGGATAGAAGGAAGAGAGTTGGATCCTAATAAGATGTCAATTATTACCCTGAGAATGACGAGAGTTCTCTTTGGATTAAACGCTAGCCCGTATTTGCTAGGAGCGACTATACGCCATCACATTGAAAAATACAAGGAAAAATTCCCTACAGCCTACAAACTATTGAGAGAACAACTTTACGTAGATGACGTGGGAGGGGGAGCGGATGACAATGAAAAAGCTTTAACCCTTGCCACTGAAGCGAAAGAGATTCTAAAAGAAGCCGGAATGCCTCTCCGAAAATTCCAATCTAACTCTGAGTGGCTTAATACGCAATTATTGGAAGAAGGAGAGTCTGGTCAACCACAGCCAGTATCATTTAAAGTTCTGGGAATAGCTTGGAAACCAAAACAAGATATATTCTCTTTCGAGGTTACAAGCCTATTGGAGTTTCTTAGATTGCAAAAGAATACAAAGCGATTCGTTTTACAAGCTTCTTCGAGGATTTTCGACCCAGTAGGATTTTTATCACCCTTCATTATCGTAGTAAAATGCCTATTTCAAGAACTGTGGGTACGCGGAACTAAATGGGATGAGCGTATCGATGACGACTTGATCGAACAGTGGAACACGTGGTGTCAAGATCTCACTAAACTTACGGAAATTGAAGTACCGAGATATTACGGCTATGGTCAAACAATCCAAATACATTGTTTCACAGATGCCAGTGAAAAGGCATATGGCGCCGCGATATATATCCGTTCAGAAAGTCAAGGAAAAGTAAAAGTCATCCTTGGCGCGTCGAAATCAAGAGTCGCACCTCTCAAGAAACTTTCGGTTCCCAAGCTAGAACTCATGACCGCGGTCATTGGCGCGAGGCTTACAAAAACTGTCGAAAAATACTTCAGCGAAGAAAAGCCGTCGAAATATTTCTTAAGCGATTCCACGGTAACGCTTTTGTGGATTAAAAGCAATGCTAAAACCTGGAAACCATTCGTACAGAACAGAGTTAGCGAAATACAACAAAGTACAGATCCTATCCTTTGGAATCATGTTCCAGGCAAGTTAAACCCAGCCGATCTTTTGACTCGAGGGGTTAACGCGAGCAAATTAAAAGAAAGCGAAACCTGGTGGAAAGGCCCGTCCTTTTTGTGGAAAGAACAATGTGAATGGCCGGCTCAGAAAAACGAAATCAAACCCAGTTTACCGGCTGAAGCTGAGAACGAACGCCGCGCGAAATACGAAAATTCTTCTGTATATTACGTAAACAATTTTCAAAGTCAAATAGAACCACTGCTAAGCCTAAAGAATCATTCAAAACTATCACGGGTAATTAGAGTGGTAGCCTGGATTAAAAGATTCGTCTTTAACGTCAGAAATAAAGACCAAAAGAAAACAGGAAAGATAAATACAGATGAGATATTGGAATCGGAAACTTATTGGGTTAAAACGGTTCAAAGAGAAACGTTCCCTCAAGAACTCGACGCTATTTCTGATAAAAAAGAATTTCTTCAAACTTCAAAAATCGCCGATTTAAAACCATTCATTGACCAGAATGGGATTCTCCGCATGGGAGGGAGGCTAGGCTTTGCAAACCTTAGCTTCGATGAAAAACACCCGATTATTTTGCCAAATGACCACGCGTTCACGATCTTGTTGATAAACAAACGCCACGAAGAAGTCATGCACATGGGTGTCAATTCCACGCTGTCAAGTCTACGTACGCGATTCTGGATTCCGCGGGGCCGCCAGGTGGTAAAAACTACCCTTTTCTAGTGCCTAACATGCGCGCGCGTGAAATCGAAAGCCCTAGCGAGAGAAACCGCGCCGCTTCTGCCAATTCGAGTTAATGAAAGCGCGCCTTTTGAAAACACGGGGGTCGACTTTTGTGGACCACTCATGGTCAAGTCGTATAACACCGATCAGAAAAGGTTTGTAGAATCGAAAACCTAAATCGCGTTGTTTACTTGTGCGGTAACACGAACCGTACATCTCGAGGTAGTCACTAGTTTGAGCGCGGAAAAATTCATAATGGCATTTAAAAGATTCGTGGCGAGACGCGGTGTGTGTCGCATAATGCTATCAGACAATGCGAAAACCTTCAAGAAGACAGAGAAAGAACTCAACAAACTCTGGAACAGTGTCCTGTCCCCGGAACTTATACAATATTTTGGGAAAAGAAAATTAAATGGTCCTACATTGTACATCGAGCTCCCTGGTGGGGAGGAATGTGGGAACGAATGGTAGGAGTGGTAAAGGGTTGCCTGAAGAAAGTAATTGGTCGTGCTTTGTTGGCTTACGAAGAATTGGAAACGTTGGTCATTGAGGCCGAATCTGTAGTTATCTATACAGCGATAAACAGGAGCCGTCACCACTCACACCTTCGCACTTCCTCTTGGGAAAAAGACTCGACACTCTGCCCCCTAGAAAGTTTAAGGTAGGCGAGTTATCCGTTAGTTATGGAGAATTAACTAAAAGGTGGAAGTACCGCCAAGAATTGTTAAATCGATTTTGGGTGAGATGGAGACAGGAATACTTATTAGAGTTAAGGTCTGCCCAAAAATCTGGGAAATTAGTAAAATTTGCTCGTGACCTTAAGATTGGAGACGTAGTAATTTTAAAGGATGATCGTTTACCACGTCATTTGTGGAAACTATGTAGAGTACAGGACCTACATCAAGGTAGAGATGGAATAATTCGTTCAGCAAGCTTGAAAACTAGCTTAGGAGGAGAAATTAAGCGACCCCTCCAGTTACTCTACCCTATAGAAATTTCAAATTAGGTACAGTCAAAAAAAAAAGAGAAAAATGAGTCTTTTTCAAATCCCCATTTTTGGGGGGAGTGTGGTAAATTAAGGTTTAATTTAAATTTCACCATAGAATTTAAGTTTGTTTTTGAAAATTTCCTTTGATAACTTCCTTTTAAGTGTATTTGATAACTTCATGTCGAAGTAAAAAACCATTCCCGAGAAGTTTTCCCCTTTTCAGCGCCCCTAGGTTTATCTGGGCAACGACTCTTCAATAGAGAATGAAATGGAAAATTTCTCGGGGATTCACCGTCTTAGCTTGCCTCTCTTAATCCCCTCTTTTTTTGTATGGAACCACTGGGTAAAGAAAAAGGTAGTCTTGAAAGAAACTTTGTAGCGCGAGGAGCTAAGAATCTTTAGCCGAAATAAATTTCTTTTTTTTGTTCATGTTTTACTTTAAAAATAGACTAATTCTTTTAACTAATAATCCCAGAACCGGCTTTAGATAATTTCAGTGTATAAGTTTAAAGCGCGCAATATGGCTTTATTTCAGGGGCTATTCACTCGTACGATGTGGCTACTATTACGAGCCCTTGGGCCATCTTGTTTTTAATGTCTATAACCAAGAAGAGATTTATACTGTATAATTATATAAATAAATTCCTTCTTGATATAACATAAAGGCCTACATTATTAAAAAGAATGTAAACTTCACTTACTAAAAGCTGAATCGAAGTAAGCGTGTAAAAAAGTGTATGCATTCATTAGATGTTTAAAAGTTTCGGGTTTCATTTGATAGTATTTGCAAATAGGGAGGGGTTCATATTGCGCTAACATACTTGAATAACATCATACCATAAGTTTATAAGACATAAGTCTGACACTACCTATAAACCCCACCTTTAACCAGTGGGCACGCGTGACTTGTTTAATTAGGAGCTTTGGACAATGTAAATTTTACTTACCATTAGCTGAATCGAAAGTAGCGTGTAACAAAGAATATACATAAGATGTTTAAAGTTTCAGTTTTCATTTGAAATAATTTGCAACTGACTTATGAAAAAGTCAGACAGCCATTTTTGATCGATTTCTATTGATAATACCATAAGTTTATAAGATACGTTCCATAAGTATGACTCTTCCTATACTTCGTAATGCTAGAGACTTACAGTTCGAGGTAGTTTTAGGGAAAACGGCAAGCGAGAATTGACTACACTCGGTTGCTTTTGCAGGACTTCCATCTTCCCATTTAGTGTGTACTAAGCCTTTGACAGCGCCTCACCAGGCGTCGCTTTATCTATGACCTACCTCACTCACTTCGTGACAAGCTCCAGTTTGTAACCAGTGACATATCTTATGAACTTATGGCATTATTCTATTATTCGAGTTATATATTACTTCTGTTACAAATAAATAAATACTTACGGTGTTGCTCTGTTTGATGCAGTTGGAGACAAAAGGAAAAATGATGTAATTAGATAAGGACGTGAAAAATTTAAGAAAGGCAACGAGTGTCTGTCCCTGTCCCTGTCCAACAGAATTTACATTTAATTTTAAAAAATGTAAACTTCTCTTACTTTTAAACGGTCTTCCGAATAACACTGTTCATAAAAAGTTTTAGTTTTCATTTGAAATAATTTGCAAATGAGGTTCATATTAGGCTATTTTTTTAAAATAATCCATTAACTATAAGTATGGCATTTAAAGAAGCATTCGTGAAAATGCTTAGACGAGATGTTAAGATATCCAGTACGCACATACTTGTAGTTATTCATATTCCAGCTATATATTACATCATAATTTTATAAGGTATGCACCATAAGCTTGACACTATCTATACTTCGTAGCGCTAGAGACTTACAGCTCGAGCTAGTTCGAGGGAGAACGACGGAAGCGAGAATTGATTGGCTACACTCGGTTAATTTTGCGGGACTTTTAGTCTGTACTAAGCCTTTGACATCAGTGCCTCACCAGGCGTCACTTTACAAGAATCTATGATCTATGTTAACTTATGGTGAACATTCTTATGAACTTATGATTACATCTATTACAAGAAAAACACTTACTATGATCGCCTTTTTTATGTAGTTAGTGTGAAAATGTAAAAAAAAAATAATGTTATTAGACGAAGACGTGTTCCAAGCATAGTTCGTAAATAGCTCATTTCCATCGATATGCGTAAAGACTAAGCCTTTTCGATGCATCCAGTGAGTGCGCATAGACGCTCCTGGCCCATTGGGCCGAATCCCATTAGACCGCATGTCCCATTGAACCGAATCTCATTAGACCGAATTTCCCATTGAACCGAATCTCATTAGACCGAATGTCCCGTTGAACCGAATCCCGTTGGACCCAATATAGCCAAAATGTGCGGGTTTATTATCTTAAAATTTTCATTGCTATTAAAAGATATATTTTTAACGCCGTATTTTAAAACTGAATTAAAAAATACCTCTTTTGGTTTAAATAAAATACCCTTGTCCATAAGCTTGCGTCTATCAATACACTTTACTATATAAATAATTATACTGTGATGGTCAAATCCCAAGTTTAAAAGGATACCTCTATTGTAACCGAGCCGAATCAAAGCCAACCTGAAATGACCCGTAAAACAATCAATATTTTGGAAAAGGCATATATTTATTGTTCAAGGAACTTAATAAATGCAGCGTTAATTGCTCCAGAATCTTTTTAAAAATAATTTGTTGGAAAAGGCCCGCTTTTATTATGCAAAGACCTCAATGAAAATAAAAATATTATTAAAAATCGGTTATCCAACCTAACCTAACCTAACCTAACCTAACCTAACCTAACCAAACCAAACCTAACCTAACCTAACCCAACCTAACCTAACCAAACCTAACCAAACCTAACCAAACCCAACCTAACCTAACCAAACCTAACCTAACCTAACCAAACCTAACCAAACCTAACCTAACCTAACCTAACCTAACCTAACCTAACCTAACCAAACCTAACCAAACCTAACCAAACTTAACCAAACCTGCTCTTCTGGAGGACCAGGAGCTCTGTCGGCCAGACTTGGGGCCTCAACCCCAAGGCTGTACACTGGCTCTATACTGGGATCATCAGACCCATACTATCTTACGGGGCACTTGTCTGGTGGACAAGGGTCCGGCTTAAGACGGTGCAGGCTGCCCTGCGCAAGCTTCAAAGGCTTGCCTGCATTGGTGTTACGGGGGCCATGAGATCGACCCCAACTGCTTCCCTGGAGGTGCTCCTTGACATGCTTCCTCTTCATCTCTTCATTGAGGAGGAGGCTGTCATGGGAGCCTACAGGCTCAACATTAGTGGCTGTTGGGTTCCAAGACTTTGGGATTACAGCCATACGAAGCTCTTTCGGGAGTACGCCGCACTTGAGCCGTCGCTTACGATGTGCTCTGACAAAACCGTTACCAGTTTTGATTTCACTAAGCCATTCAGTATCCACTTCCCCAGTCGGGCAGAGTGGACTTACCTGCTGCCTCTTGGCACTGGGGGTGAAACCATTTGGTTCACCGATGGCTCCAAGACTGATTCCGGCGCTGGCGCCGGCTATTACTGTCAAACCACAAGGGTCGGCTTTTCTGCTTGCCTGGGCACCTTCGCTAGTGTGTTCCAGGCTGAAATTGCCGCGATCTGTTATTGCGCAGATTACTGTATTAACAAAGGGTATACCGGACGGACTGTGAGAATTTATTCTGACAGTCAGGCTGCCCTGAACGCTCTGAACCAGTGTCAGATTTCTTCTCAACTGGTGCGTAGCTGCCTCGACCTGCTAGCGCGACTGGCATCCTGCAACAGGGTTCTGCTGTACTGGGTGCCAGGGCATAGCGGTTATTATGGCAATGAGCAAGCCGATAGATTTGCGAAAAGGGGTGCGGAGGCCAAGCTCTTGGGGCCGGAGCCGGCCGTCCCCATCCCTTACAGGCACGTCAAACGGTGTCTGCATGACAGGTTGACTGTCATACAAAATCAGCTCTGGCACAGCATGGAGGGCCAGAGACAGACAAAGTTGTTTGTCGATGGTCCCTGCAGGTCTCGTGCTAGGGACCTAATTTCGCTCGGCAGATGGGATATTAGGCTGGCCACCGGTCTTTTGACCGGGCATTGCCGGCTTAATAGGCACCTCCATCTGATGGGTTTTGCCGACGACCCTCTCTGTAGGTCGTGTCAGGAGATGGAAGAAACATCCGCCCACGTACTTTGCGAGTGCGACTACTTCGCCTCGCTTAGATTAGAATATTTTGATTCACACACCCTGGAACCCTCGAGGGTCTCCTCTCTCACGGTGGAGCGAATTCTTCGCTACGCTGCAGCTACAGGCCTATTCAAGGCCTGATTACGAGGATGCACAATATGCCTTTGGCATCGGTGCTAGGGCGCGTACCCTCCTCATCAACAAAAAAAAAAAAAAAAAAAAAAAAACCAAACCTAACCAAACCTAACCTAACCTAACCTAACATAACAGTAATGTTTTGGAAAAGGCATATTATTTGAGAAGTCAATGAAGCTAAACATCAATATTTTGGAAAAGGCGTAACATTGTTAAATGATTTATAAAACTAATATACTTTCGGTTGAAGGGAATTCGTTGCAATGGGATTCGATTGAATGGGAAAAAATTGCCTTTTTTATAGAAAACCGCCATTGGGCTAGATTTTAAAATACTGGCTAGAAATTTTCGGACGAATGGGATTCGTTCCAATGGTATTCGGTTGAATGGGCAGACTCCCGCATGCACGGCTATGGATCACCCCCCCCCCTTTCCTGTATATCCCGATGCTGAGGGTTGCCCAACATCGAAGAGGCTTATTGTGGTCAAGCCAATAGGTCAACTTGTTTTTATTTATTTAAAACCTGATAACTCACATAAATAAAAAATCTCTATTTTTTCATGATTTTTGCCTATAAATAAAATCAAAACGTCATTATTTTAGATTAATGATATTGTTAGTTTTTTCGGGTTTTTTTTGCATATTAAAATACAGTTCCCACACATTTCGACATATTAATGGAGTTAGTCATTTCAGGGTCATATTGACGTGACTCGGACCCTCCGAAACTGAACTAACTGCCTAATGCGTCACCTTTAGCTAAAAACACAATAAACGCTACTCACATTGATCTTCTAAAGATGCGTAATTGTTAATTGAAAGAAGCGTGTTAAACAAGCATTTCACATTGGACGTTGACAAACACGAAATGAATCTACTTACTGAATATTTCTGGTGGAAGAGTGTAAGACACGAAATTATTAAAATTCAAACTAAAGTAATTTAAGACGGAAGTCCAGAGCGACAGAAATTTAAATTTCTGATTTCTTAGGCTCCGAAACAGTAGCGATCGAGAGGTTATTCAGTATACCCACGAATTTATTCATTTAACATGAATATATATATATGTGCATTGACTAGTTAAACTACATATTCAGGGATAGGAGGGGCTTAGTACGCGTGACGTCAGAGAATTTCCGGTGGTATTTTAAAGCAGACGACGCTTAACGCTTCTGGAGCTGTTTTTCATTTACTTTATGGCCAAGGCTTAGTACTTCACCAACAGTTTTCAGTTTCAGATTAAGCAAAACATTGCACACACTTGCTATGACTTCCTTTAAAGATATTTATTCACGTATCAGCGATCATTTTCAATATTCAATTGACGCAGTTCGGTAAAAATAACTGAAAATTGTACGAGGCTCGGACAATCGTATTAAACTGGTCGTCTGCTGTTGGAACTTGAAACTTCCAGGTGTCATGATTTTGATTGGCTACCGCGTTGACGTTAAACGCGTGTGTAATAGAAAGGTACCTCCCACTCCAAAATAACGTGATAGAAAGGTTAATGATACACGTATATATTCGTATTAATGATTAATTCATGGTATAGAGACACGTCAGTACAGGATAAACCCCTCTTACCAAACGTCAGACCTCCCCTAGCCCAATCAGCTTTATTCCCCCACTATCCTTCTACTTCATGAAATCCTCTCCCATGTAGGGGTAAAAAGGAGGAGCCTTCGTGAAGCCCATCCCTTTTGCTGTTTCCCTATAATCTGTAAATCTACCATATTCATTCATCTTATGGAAAATTCGAGAAATGTCAGGGATTTGGTCTAAATCATCGACTTCCATGTCGGTAAAAGTTACGGAATAACCTGCCTATCCCCATTGTCGAATAAATATTACGCAAGACTAAAGAAAAATAATAACACAAACTTCCCGACTTTCACACTTGTTGAAGTTGATGTTATTCTATTCTACCGAAAAACGTAAATACTTACCCTCTATCGCTGTTAGTGAAAAATAGAAAATAAATGTATTAAAAGAAGTATATAATACAGCTCTTCGAGAGAAGTGTACCACCACAAAGCGGGGTAAGTGTATCATGACTTTTTTTCGTCTTTTTAGTGTATAAGTTGAATTTTACTTACGTATGAATTCTTGTCATTAAAAGTTGCGTGTAAAACGTAATTAAAATTTAGAATTTTCAAACGTAATTAAAATTTAGAATTTTCGAACGTAATTAAAATTTAGAATTTTCGAACGTAATTAAAATTTAGAATTTTCGAACGTAATTAAAATTTAGAATTTTCGAACGTAATTAAAATTTAGAATTTTCGAACGTAATTAAACTTTAGAATTTTCGAACGTTATTAAAATTTAGAATTTTCGAACGTTATTAAAATTTAGAATTTTCAAACGTTATTAAAATTTAGAATTTTCAAACGCAATTAAAATTTAGAATTTTCGAACGCAATTTATGAAAATAATTATTCAAATTAAGTTATACTTTTCCATTAAAGCTCTAAACAATCTAAATTCAGACTAGGGTAACGTTTTTCTAGTAATTAATTTCGGATAACATTTTAAAACTAACCTGAGTCTGAGAAGACCAACTGCACATTCAATATTGCAATAGTGAATACACCAAAGAGGAGAAACATTTTTGATATTTTTCCCATTACTGAGGTCGGCTCTAATAAATATATAAATAATACCCTGTATTAAAAGGATTGTGTTTATCCGATAAATCGGTAAATGAACCTCGAACTGATTAATCGGTAAAAATTGGAAAATTAGTCTGAAACCGATTAATCGGTAAAAATTGGTAAATTAATCTAAAACTGATTAATCGGTAAAAATTGGAAAATTAGTCTGAAACCGATTAATCGGTAAAAATTGGTAAATTAACCTAAAACTGCTTAATCGGTAAAAATTGGTAAATTAATCTAAAACCAATTAATCGGTAAAAATTGGTACATTAACCTAGAACCGATATAGATACATCGGTTAAAGTACAGTACCATATGGGGCAAAGATATCATATCGGTTTGTGCCCATCTCTAGAAATCACGAACGAAAATGCTTGGCCCTCCAGTCCGACTAATATTTGGACACACGAGAAAACAAGGCGACCCAAGAACTCGTAATAGTAGCCACATCGTACGAGTGAATAGCCCCTCTATACCCTACCCTAATGAGTGGATAACCCCTCTACACCTTACCCTAATGAGTGAATAGCGCTATCTTTTACAATGCTTAAATAATTTACCGTGCATAAAATCAGAGTGAATAGCCCCTCGATGCCCTACCCTAAACGGTGATAGAATTATTACCCGTATAAATTTATTTAATTGTAATATTCCGGCGAATCGAAGAACAGATAGTTTTAGTGATTATCCCCTCGATGAGTTTACAACATAGACTTATGCCGATGCACACTTATCGCTTGGCCAAGACACCCAAGGCTTAGTTTGATTTTACGAACGTATAGATGGCGCAGAAATTCAGTACATATTTTGAAATGCATAGTAGGATATCGATTGATTTTAGAGATTTTACTCCTAATTTTACTACCAATAACGGTTCCATAATGTCTAGTCACCAGTTGAAAACTGTCAGTGGAACCCCTCAATTTCTAAGAAAGATAATTGGGCAGGGAATTCAGAGAAAGGTTTTACAATAGGATAAGGAGTCGAATAGATAAAAATCTATGAACTTATCCTGAGGCTGTAATCAAAGACTAGAAAAATCTTTTCTCGTCATACTCTCGGGAAACGTTGCTTCAACTATAAGTTTATAAGATATGTTAAAGAAGTATGACACTACAGATACTTTGTAATGCTAGAGCCTTACTTAGAGCTAGTTCAACATCGAAAAGCGAGAATGACTACCGCGGTTTTGCAGTCCATCTTCCTATTTAGTCTGTACTAAGCTTGCAAATCTATGACGTTTCACCAACCATTACTTCATGGCAAGCTCTCGGTAACCAGTGACAAACTTATGGAACATATCTTATGAACTTATGATACTTCCAGTGGTATTATCGAGAAGACTAAATACACAAGGGGGGGGGGGCGTTGAAGACAAGTTTTGCCTTACTCTGTGATTTCAATCACCGTTTTCCTGTCGCTATAGCTTTTCAGTTTAGTATTAGAGACCTGCCACAAAGCGTCTATAAAGAGGGGTCTTATTCAGGAAAAGGGGGAGGTGTGCTAGTTGTTCTAGGGGGTAGAGGTCATTTAGTACCTTTTTTTTTTGAATGGGGAGAGGGGCATATTAACTTTACCTAACTCCTAAACTGTCCTTTATCGAGGGTGGACCTACCCCTTTCTTTCAATTTCTGCGGGAACGTAGCTACCCTACCTGGGCCCGGGATCATTATTTCTAGTTGTCGACCTCAATATCGGACGCGAAATTTCAATTGCTTGAATTTGTTTTCTGTCTTAAAAATGGGACGTAGTTCTAAACCACATCCTACTAAAGTGCAAGCGCTCACGTCTAGAGTCAAACAAGGGTTCGAGCCCTGTGACCAATAACTCAGCTGATATGGAAACAGTGAAATTACGAAAAGGTAGAAGGGCCAGTCAAACGATAGCTAAGAATAACCGGGAATAAGAGATAAAAACTGCCAACTTTTTATCCTGATTATCTAAGAAGAAAAAGTCCTTAAGGGCTACCCACTTTTTGAAAAAAGGTTCATCTAAAAATGTATTGAAAAAGACCAATGAAAAACACGCATATCACACCATAACAAAGTGTAGGCGAAAAAAAAGAACTAAATACACAACGATAGGCATACGATTTCCTGAATTTGACTTTTAGAAACGATACAAAATAAGTCAGTTTTTTAAATTTTGTGGCGAGTATATTTCCGAAATCCGAATTGAGATTTTCGTTTAGTTGTGTGCAACCGCACTTGTCAATATAGACAAACTAAGGCGGGCGGATACACAATTTTAAACATTATAGGAAATAATGTAGTTTGAACAAGTGCGCTTGAACATTACTATAATGCGTTCCTTATCTCAAGGGGTTATCTGTGGCTACAGGAGTAAAAAGGTTCTGTGGCTACTCTAGCGACCACCTTTGTTGTTTCATTTCCCTCCTCCTTATCTATACTGTCATCGCTGCTTGCCCGTAAATAATTCTATGACATTGACACTCGTTTACACCCCCATTTTATCCACCCCCATCGATAGTAGTTTTTTTGGGGTAATAGTTCCTACTGCAATTGAAATCTTAGAAATCCCGACTTAACTGACATCTATTGGTTTAGGCAACTTTAGCGGACCGAAGCGGTTTTAATTGAATAACTGATTTAGATTTCAACTTATACCATCCAAAATATCCAAGGATATAGGCCTATCGTTGCTTTATCAAACGCAAAAAAGCCTTCCTGTCTAACTGTTTTTTTGAATGAGTTACACGGGAAAATATTTTGATTGATGTTTTAATTAATTTTAAAATATCTTAAGTATTTAAGGCTTTAAAAACTATTTTAAGTACTTAAGAAAGGTATGAACTACTAGGAAAAAAATAAATTTTGGAGAGCTTTTAGTTTGATATAATGGCTTAAAGAATTATTTTAGTTTATTAATTGGATTTTACACTAATCCATTTGAAAATTATTTTAGGTTCTTAGGTATCGTAAGTATATTTCTATATAAAAATAAAATTCAGTGTATTTTTTAGAGCTACATAGGAAAAACATTAAGAAACTGGTGCTTTGCTAATTAATCAATATTTAATTAACTAATTAGCCAATAATATGGTTTTCATATTAGAGTATTAAAGAAATGTCCAAACTTACGAAAAAAAATCAGTTAGACTGTAATATTCTAAATCTGTAAGCACTGGACTGGATTTTAGAAGCTAAATTTTTGGTATACTTTGCCCTATACTTGCTTTTGCTTTCAAAATTTCCCTCGATTTCTTTGAATGTTAAAATAGGGGAGCGTGAAACTCTTATTGTCGACGGGTAAGAGGAATTTTTAAGTGAGGGTATATGGCTTAACCTAACTATCATAATTTCCTTCCTTTTAAGTAGACGAACGAAAAATATCACCTCACCACAATTCTCTCCCATTCACTTTCCCTTCAATGACGACCGAAAAAATTTTATACTGTCTAAGGCAGTTCTCTTTCACGACGCCGCCACCACCTTCACCGCTAACAGCAGGCCAGGTCAAACTAAGACCCACATCGTAGATGTTCATCATACGATGTGGCTAAAAAGCCAAAGTTTTCTTACCGGGAACAAGTTGAAGAGCGTAGAATTTCAAGTTGATGTTGAAGGGTTCTCCAAAAACGGAATGATTTTTCATTCGCAAAATAGGCCCTTTTATACGATGTTTTCCATGACAACAAATGGTGACTAATTTTATTATTTAAAAATTTATTGCTCTATTCTTTTTGACGACAAATGGTGATAGGTAACATTTTTTATTCAAAATTTATTGCTTTATTATCCTTGTCGAATGGTGATAAATATTTTAATTACAAAATAAATTTAATTTCAAATTCTTTTAAACCCGCTCAGCCTAGGCTGTTTTATTGGGTTTAACTATTTATTAATGAACACCTTTGAAGTTGAAATAATAAAAATCTTAAACTTTCTTTTAAAAAAACTATTTAGCTCTTTAATTTATCAGAATCATTTAAAAATTTATTGCTTAATACAATTTTCTAGTTGACAAGAGATAATAATTTTATTAGCTAAAAATTTATTTCTTTATACAATTTTCTAGTTGACAAGAGATAATAATTTTATTAGCTAAAAGTTTATTGCTTAATACAATTTTCTAGTTGACAAGAGATAATAATTTTATGAGCTAAAAATTTATTGCTTTATACAATTTTCAAGTTGACAAGAGATTGTAATTTTATTAGCTAAATATTTATTGCTCGGTTTCGAAATTTTCTTCTTCGTCTACACTTCATTATTGTAAATTGAGAGGATATTAATTAATTTCCTATTTGATTTCGCGATTTCACCAAAGATTTCGTGATTTTTCAAAGATTTCGTGATTTCGTGTGAAAAATTTCGCGAGAAGCGTACGGGATTTCGTGTAAATATCGAACCCCTCGCTTATGGGTGTATACGAATAAATTCAGGATTTCATTGTCTGGTCTCCATAAACCACTCTTCCATATTTACAATCACCTGTGTACGCTCTTCTCACTAAAGCTAGGTTCCCACTAGACCGAAAATGACGACCGAAAGCTTTAGCGCTGCGGCAAAAAATTAGTTTTACGCAGCCCTTCGACGGCAAGATTTTAGGTTGGTTCACACATACGACCGAATTCAGACCAAAAAGGGCGGTCGTCCGGTAGTCACGTGGCACGAGTTGGAATTGTTATTCGGAGCCAGAAGAACTTAAGCCTTGGCCTTTGATTTCCCATTGATGGTATCTTAATTAGGGAGCTTACTTCTACCAAATTAAGGTCAGAGATTCAAATCAGAGGTTTATTACGTACAAACACGGCAAAAGCGACTCGCGATCAAATTCGATTAGAGAATTCAGTCTCAAAAGTTCGTGACTTGCAAATGAGGCAATGGCGACTGGCGAGTTTAAAAATAAGCAAAAAACCTCAAAGCGGCGATAAAAAAAACTCCCCTATTATGACGTCAACAGAAGCTTCATCCCGAAACGAATTTTCATTGGTTATGAAAATAATTTTACGTCGTCCTCTGCGTCAAAAATAGAACACCAACAGGGTTGCCACGGCATTATCAGAACCAAATTCCCTGACTATTCTAGGTTTTCCCTGACCTTTTTCTGAGATTTTCCCTGACCTTTTTAGGCCGAGAGTGTGAATGTTTACAGCACGTTTTAAGTGTTTATGATTAAATAAACTCGATCTACATTAAGTTTTCCAATGTATTTGTTTCACCGAAATGAATAAGAAACATTTAAACTTTAAATAACAGTCCAAGAGATTTTTTAAAGGCATTAACTTGACATAAAAACAATTCTAGACAGCATTTTTAAGGATTGCTCTAGAGTTTACTCTGTCTTAAGAGATGATGAGGAGAAACTTTCAATAAAGATTTATCTCCAAAAATTTTACCCACTAAAATCAAATTCCCTGACTTTTCCCTGACCTTTTTGGCCCATTTTTAAATTCCCTGACTTTTCCAGGTTTTCCCTGACCCGTGGCAACCCTGACCAATTCTGTCCGACCGAAAGCTGTTTCGGTCGCGTTCTGCGGAAGATGTTTTGCCGCAGAGGTTTCATTGTTTCCGTCGGGTTTTCGGTCAAGTGGGAAATAAGCTTAACTCTACACAATGACAAGGGCATAAATCATTTTGCAATACCCCGTGAGGTTTCTAATGTGCTAAGGTTGTACTGCACCCAAGAACGATCTAAGGTTACACGTCGTCTCGTGTACACTATAATGTTACGAAGAGTGCCACATAAACTTGTGAACATGCCTGCCCAATTCGATACTCTCGGGATCCAGTGACCACAACACTATAAGCGGCCATTTTTAGCTTAGCATGGCGACTGGCGAGTTAAAAAAATAAACAAAAAAACCTCAAAGCGGCGATAAAAAAAACTCCCCTATTATGACGTCAACAGAAGCTTCATCCCGAAACGAATTTTCGTTGGTTATGAAAATAATTTTACGTCGTCCTCTGGCGTCAAAAATAGAACACCAATTCTGTCCGACCGAAAGCTCTTTCGGTCGCGTTCTGCGGAAGATGTTTTGCCGCAGAGGTACTTAAGCTAGATTCCCACTCGACGGAAAACACGACGGAAACACGGCAGAAAGGGGTTCGACCGAAAAATCTTTACGCCGAGCCCGATGGAATTTCCGTTCAGTCGGGCGTAAGTTGTGTTCTATTTTTTCGGTCGTCTTCGGCGTTACGCCGATGTCTCAGCCAATGAAATTATCCCACTGAAAACGTAATAAATTTCAAGAGCGCACCCACACGCGAGATCGATTGATAGCCGCCATTTTTTATTGTGGTTGACCAAGGCTTATCGGAAACACGCCACCAAGAAAGAAAAATTAAACTAACGGAAGTAAAAAGAGATATGATGTTAATAAGGAAGACTTTACCGAGGATGTTAGAAAATATCCCTTCTTGTACGATCTAAGCGACAAGGGGACAAAGATACCAATTCAGAGTGTGAAATAGATGTTGTGGAAACCACTCAAATCTGTCACGTGACCCAAAAATATCTACCGCCAAACTCAAAATTCAGATGTAGTGTGAATGATCTACCGCCGGACGCCGGCGTAAGTTAAATTTTCTACCGTCGGCTGTGTGATTTCCGCCGGTTTTTTTCGGTCAAGTGGGAATCTAGCTTTACAAGTCCCACAATTACGCTGCCGATTTACAAGACCCATAAATACGCTGCCAGTTTTCACGTCCCCATAAATACGCTGCCCGTTTACAAGTGCCATAATTACGGTGCCCGCTTACAAGTCCCACAATTACGCTGCCCGCTTACAAGTCCCACAATTACGCTGCCCGCTTACAAGTCCCACAATTACGCTGCCCGCTTACAAGTCCCACAATTACGCTGCCCGCTTACAAGTCCCATAATTACGCTGCCCGTTTTCACGTCTCATAATTAGGCTGCCCGTTTTCACGTCTCGTAATTACGCTGCCCGTTTTCAGGTCCCTCAATTACGCTGCTCGTTTTCGCGTCCCTCAATTACGCTGCTCGTTTTCACGTCCCATAATAACGCTGCTCGTTTTCACGTCCCATAATTACGCTGCCCGTTTTCACGTCTCATAATTACGCTGCCCGTTTTCAGGTCCCTCAATTACGCTGTTCGTTTTCGCGTCCCTCAATTACGCTGCTCGTTTTCGCGTCCCTCAATTACGCTGCTCGTTTTCGCGTCCCTTAATTACGCTGCTCGTTTTCACGTCCCATAATAACGCTGCTCGTTTTCACGTCCCATAATTACGCTGCCCGTTTTCACGTCCAATAATTACGCTGCCCCTTTTCACGTCCCATAAATACGCTGCCCGTTTACAAGTCCCATAAATACGCTGCACGTTTACACGTCCGATAATTACGCTGCTCGTTTTCACGTCCCATAATTACGCTGCTCGTTTTCACGTCCCATAATTACGCTGCTCGTTTTCACGTCCCATAATTACGCTGCTCGTTTTCACGTCCCATAATTACGCTGCTCGTTTTCACGCCCCATAATTACGTTACTCGTTTTCATGTTCCATTAGCTAGGCTAATAAGTATAATATAGAACAACTATGCGAACACAGTAATGTATGTATGAACTTGGGCCTACCTCTTTTTCTTGGTATTCTTGAAACTTCGAGTTATCTTCAGTTTGCTTTTGAAGGAGCTTTTGATAATTGGTATTAAGATCTATACTAGGAAGCTACGATTTGCTGTTTCCAGCTCTGTCGCTGGTATAGAATCATCCAAGGCCTTTTGCAAATTTAACACTTTGCTATGAGCCCTCTCCTAAAATAACCGCAGCCAATTAGCACGCTAAGGCACATTATACAAACATCCTAACCCTATAACGCTTAAGTATGTGTTTATCGTTAGGGCTTATACAATAGAGCTATCTCAGTTGTGACGTCAGTGCCTAGGTAAAACCGTCATGGGCTTAGCTTTTTCAGTGGGCGGCCATGTTTGGTACCGCTTTGGCTCTAAGGGGAAATAGCATGGGTGACGTCACAATAAGGCTTCTGAGATAGCTCTATTGGCATTGTCCACCACAAAATAATTGAGCTATTGTCTACTGTGATTCTCTTTCGTGTTCGAGTAGGCGATTGTTCCTGTTTACAGCAAATGAATGACCGAGTATACACCGCCGAGTGATGCCACTCTACGATGTATACACCGCCGAGTGATGCCCATCTGGGCCATCTACGAGATGCAGCGCCAAGTAACGTCCCTCTACCAGAGAGAATTTACAATAAGGAGTGGAAACTGAGGAATATAATGTAGCTCAAAAATCACGTGATCAACAAAACTCGTCAGGTCTATTTCCAGTATGAAATTTTGTGGCCCCTCCCTCCGGGGCGGGTCTAGAATGTTGCCGGAGGGTCTCTAGGGGATATGGACACTACCATTTTAGCGGAAGGGAAACGTCGGACTAAAAATATCTCCAGATGGCGCCAGTCGCACTCGAAGTTGCGAACAATTATTGGGTAATTGTACAACCAATAGTGTTTGAGCATGGACTAACTAACGCTAGGGATTGTTCACTAACCGGGTTTCCCATGTAATGCTATCGCCAACTACATGTTCCGAATTATTCCTTGATTTCCCTCTTCATTCCCCCAATTTATTGGACCAAAACGGATGTAGATATAGCGCCATCTCTAGGCAAAATAAATAGTTTTTGCCCAATTTAGGCAGGATTTCAGTTTTGACGTCATAGAACACGTGATATTTGGTCCAATTTTCTTATAACTTCCTGTTAGGGATAGTAGCTGCTGCTAGGGGGCGTTTGGAACATGCATGCTTTATCTTTTCGGGGGAACGAACTATCCCTAGCGTTAGTTAATCCATGGTTTGAAGGAAACTTGTTTTTACCAGGGCAATTTAAGCAACGCAGCCTTCTTGTTTGAGCTACATTGTATTTAGCACTGTCAAGGGCAAGAGCTTCCACTCCCTATTATGAATTCTCTCTGCCTCTACCCATATATGAAGGATGTGTGCTCACTGCAACTACCCTTTCGACTCATTCTTATGGAGTGCTTATAGTAACATATTTCAAATTAAATATACCTTGTATCGTAATAAATATTTCATTTTCTCCAGACTATTCAGTTCGAGGCTCAACAACTCTTTTATTTTCTGTTACGTACTATATACAATGCTTTAGCTTTACCCCATATTGACTACTGCTCATCTATTTGGACCCCTTCTGGAAAAAATGTAATGACATCGTTGCAGAAGGCCCAAAATCGGTTTACAAAATTATCACCACTATTAGAAAAACTACCAGCCGCCGACAGATTATCTAAACCAGGAGTTCATAATAACCCGAAGTACGAAACTGGTTAAAAAGCCCGTAACAACAAAGTTTCACCGTAAAGCTCAGCGGATTCATACACCGCTTAACTCCCAAAGAAATAGTTACCCCATTTTTTAGCGCCCACGCGCATTAACTTACACACTTCCGGTTTAGCATAGCACTATTTTTATCTTGTGATTGTAGGAGCGAAAATGGCTCACGTCTGCTTCAGTCGGAACGGTGTAAATTAAGCCTTGGCTAAGAAGTTGGCTTTTAGTCGGGGTTTCTAGTTTTCTACAAAACATTTAAACGATCCTCAATAATGTTTTGTTGTGATATGTGTGAGTGAGAATTCCGTGGTTAAATTGAAACGGTTTGGACAAATTTATTCGCAGTATCTTTAATATAAGAATTGCAACGTGTTTCTACGTCCACCATATCGCCATTTTTCTTTTCGACGGAAATCCCAGCCAACGGAAGTTTTGGAACGAAAACCAAGGAGCATAGATACCACTACGATATACTGTAAGGTTGTATGTCCATAAACAGGCTAATCCTTTCTATGCGCAACGACAGAATCTTGTTGTTCGCGATTTTTACCATTAGCTCTATGGCCAGTTTCATACTTCCCCCCCGAAGGGGGGTTATTATGAACTCCTGTCTAAACTAACCATCAACCCCATCCATCATAGACACCAGATAAATGACTTGTGCCTTCTTCATGACTTTTTTAATAACAAACTAGATCTGCACTTCGATACATTTTTCACGTCTTCAGTGTATACTAGTACGCGCGGTCATCCTCATAAATTGTCTAAACCACGTGCTACAACAACCGTCCGTCAAAACCATTTTACACGCAGCATTATAAACCTATGGAATGATCTCCCAGCAGATTTAGTATCCCTTAAAGATAAGTCTTGTTTTCGAAAGGCCCTTATATTACATTACACCCAAAATACCAACACAAATTACTATTAGTTCCTACCAACTATTAAAAGTTACTGTTATTTAGCCAATAATTGTTTCAAGGCTGTGTGTTTTATTTTATTTTATTTTTTTTTCTTCTTCGTTGTGTATTTTTACTTTATATACCATTTACTGTGATAACTATAACCAAATGTATACATTTCTTACTTTTATATGCAATACCTGTGATAATTATAACCATTTGTATTACAAGGCGGTCTTCAAAAGTCAACCTATGACTTTATGTACCAAACAACAAATAAATAAATGACAGCTTCATTTTCCTTTCTTAGATCACTTTCTGATGCAGCGGAAACTTCAAGTCTCCTCGATAAAAAATTTATTCTACAAACAAGCTGTGAATCTTTCAACGCAGCTTCAGCCAAGGCTTTTTTCATTTCATCTTCGTCTTTTTCAAGTGTTAATATAAGATTCAGTCAATTGTAATTTCGATAACAATATTAGGCGACCTTTAATTGCCTTCATAAAGAACCGAAAAAACTCGCAATTAGTCGAACTATAACGAAACAATTTTCACTTAAGTTAATAGAACCATACTGAAACAATTTTCAATTAATCGAGCTATATTGAAACAATATTCAATCAATCGAACAATTTTCAATTAATCAAACTATACTGAAACAATAGTCAAGCCACCGCCTCCTATATGTAATCCAAGCCCGTGCACGGTGAAATATTTAGGGGGGACTTTATGTTGTATATGAATGGCATTTTATCCCAATAGGTGGCGGGATTTATCCGAGATTCGAAATAATGGTTGTGTTCGCACAATACATTTTCTTCGACTATAGTTGGACAACCTTGACTAAAGTGATATGAGTATTTGATTATATTTCTCATATCATGATGATTAATTTGAAATAATCCAAGATTAAATTAAGTACATAGTAGGGGAAAATCTTGAAATTGAATACGAAAAATTGGAATTTGAGATGCAAATTAGATGAGGAAATAGGATTTTAATATTAAAATCATATGAATTATAGGAAAGAGTTAGGGAAATTATAGGATTATTGATTAGTAAATTATAGGATTATTGATTAGTAAATTATAGGATTATTGATTAGTAAATTATAGGATTATTGATTAGTAAATTATAGGATTATTGATTAGTAAATTATAGGATTATTGATTAGTAAATTATAGGATTATTGATTAGTAAATTATAGGATTATTGATTAGTAAATTATAGGATTATTGATTAGTAAATTATAGGATTATTGATTAGTAAATTATAGGAAAGTGATTAGGGAAATTATAGGATTATTGATTAGTAAATTATAGGATTATTGATTAGTAAATTATAGGATTATTGATTAGTAAATTATAGGATTATTGATTAGTAAATTATAGGAAAGTGATTAGGGAAATTATAGGATTATTGATTAGTAAATTATAGGATTATTGATTAGTAAATTATAGGATTATTGATTAGTAAATTATATCTAAATACAGGATAATCTAGGAAAACCAAGATAAACAAATGAACTAATTGCGTACAATTTCACCCTTGAATTTGAAAACTGTAGTTTAACAACGGTGGGTTAACTTTAAAGTGAATAAATTCCCTCATTAAGCGAAGAAAATTAAACAAAGTAAACTAAAATTTGAAATGGAAATCTTAATATAGGAACATGTTTAATTCTTTTAGCAGTTTTCATCTGAAATATCAAAGATCTCCAACCTAGCATAGACAGGAATTAACCAATTCAAAAAGAGGAAAATAACGGTCGTTTTCAAAATCTCTTACGTCACGCCGTGACGTAAAAGCTATAGTTAATCACGCCTCTAGCGGTAGAGACTGGCGAATTAAAAATCCACTTCTGGAAATTTTTTTGGGTCGGCGAACGGTCTTGGATTAGGAGATGGTGGTCAAGCAATCGAACTATACTGAAACAATAGCCAAGCAATTAGTGGTCGGCATTTGGATAGGATAATATCTGTTTGTTTTATCTTTATTCATAATTTGAAATTATCCACGTGAAGTCTATGATTAATGCAATGTAATCACGAATAATTATCTCATTATAATTCATGAATAACTGATTAACCAAAATTCTGTGGATTATCTTGTCCAAACGCCGACCACTACAAGCAACCGAACAATTTTCAATTAATCGAACTATTTTAGTAACGCTATTTACATACCTCAAAGGCCTCCAATCTCGTTTTCAAAGTATCGCGGACTTGCATTTCTCTCTCACATTCTTCAGTCCAAGTCCGCTTTTCACTGTGAAATTTCTCCCATTCAGACAGGATGTTTTTATAAAGTGATGGCACACTAGCAGTGTTGTGCGACTGGTGAGTTGGGCTTGCACTTACTTCACCTTCACTCATGTCTACATCAGATCTGTTGCTTATTTCCTGCAATGAATACATAGTTCACAATGTGTTCACCCTTGCGAAAAGAGTTTCATTCATGTAAAAACATAGTAACACATTTCATTCGTGTAAAAAACATAGTAACACATTTCATTCGTGTAAAAAACATAGTAACACATTTCATTCATGTAAAAACATAGTAACACATTTCATTCATGTAAAAACATAGTAACACATTTCATTCATGTAAAAACATAGTAACACATTTCATTCGTGTAAAAACATAGTAACACATTTCATTCATGTAAAAACATAGTAACACATTTCATTCATGTAAAAACATAGTAACACATTTCATTCATGTTAAAAACATAGTAACACATTTCATTCATGTAAAAACATAGTAACACATTTCATTCATGTTAAAAACATAGTAACACATTTCATTCATGTAAAAACATAGTAACACATTTCATTCATGTAAAAACATAGTAACACATTTCATTCATGTAAAAACATAGTAACACATTTCATTCATGTAAAAACATAGTAACACATTTCATTCATGTAAAAACATAGTAACACATTTCATTCATGTAAAAACATAGTAACACATTTCATTCGTGTAAAAACATAGTAACACATTTCATTCGTGTAAAAACATAGTAACACATTTCATTCGTGTAAAAACATAGTAACACATTTCATTCGTGTAAAAAACATAGTAATTAACACATTAATTAATTCTATAAACATACAAATACTAATTATTTATGTCGAAGTCATTTGATTATATTTGTTTCAGCACGTTTAAACAATTAGTAGACTAATATCACTTAATTAGTGAATATGGTTCGTCGGACGGTTATAAGGAAGTACGCAATTTTATACAGGGTGTTTCAAAAAGGGGGGTAGGACCAAAGTGCAGTGGAATTTGAGTCAAAAATGTTCTATGACGTTTTACCCTAAGGGCAAGATAACTGCTTTACGATGACCCCTTTAAATTAAGAAACTAATTTAAGTAAGAGGTCATCGGCAAAGTGTCATAGAACATTTTTGACTCAAAATCGACCATAGAACTCACTGTACTTCGGTCCTACCACCCTATTTAAAACACTTGTATATTCTAAAAGGAAAAACAGACTTCTTACCGATTCAGATCTAATTGGAGAAGATGGCAATTTATCACTAGCTTTGGAAACACTAATTTTATCAGATTTCACGTCTGCGTGAATTTCAGATGCCTCAGATAATCTGCTGTTGGTTGGACTAAACGGGCTATTACCCATTGTTCGTAACTGTAAAATTAAAATTGCTTTAATAGAATTAAACCACCTTTAAAGGGAATGCGAATTCACAATTTCATATCATATTTGACCACGAAAGTGGTATTATGTTACACTTTCAAGCCTCTACTTTCAAAATATCAAGTTTTTAATATAATTGAACCAAAGTTTCTATTTTTAAAATCCATTGGAAAATCACGAAAACTCAGTTTCGATATATCAATCATTTTGTCTTGTCTAGCTTGTTCGCCCGTTTGACGACATGACTATGACGTCAGGAAAAAAAGCGCGGGAATCCTATACGCGTCTCTCGAGCTTCTCTCCAGTCTAAACTCTGGGTCTGATAGCGGAGAGAGTGGCGCCATCTGTAAGGGGAAAAATATATCTGTGACGTCAGCCTACGGGAAACGTTTTAGCCTTTCTTAAAAAGTGGATTTCAAATAATTTCGTATGCAGCATTTTCAAATGCATATTGCCAAATAATAATTAGAAATCGGAGAATTAGAAGCTTGATATTTTTGAATTCACGGAAATTAATTCTATCTTTTGTTATAAAAATCACAATTTTTTCAAACGAAGCTTCTCATTCCCTTTAAATAGTTCAAATTCCGCCCTCTGCCTAACTTGACCATCGAGTAGCTTTTTTAGTACTTGCCTTGTCTTCGGCCTTATTCAGCTTATTCATTGAACTAATGGCTTGTTGCCGGATAATTTTCAATTCGCCACGTAAGGCCTCATTCTGACCTTGAAGCTGATCAACTTGACATTTTAAGATCCAAATTGGATCGTAACAACCCGCGATTTCCCTAACTTCAATTGCGGCAACCAGCTGCTCGAGGGTTGGACATTTTAATACGACATCTGCTTTGCCTAATTGGGTTGAAAGTCACCGACTTGAAAGACTTTAAAACAACGGAAAAATCGAAGTTAATTACCATCTTCCTCTTTCAAGGCCTCTAAAATTTCTTTCATGCCCATGAAAAGGCTTTTATTTTCTCTTTCGAAATTTATAAGTTGGATTCTCAGGTCTCCATTTTCTAGACGAACTTTCTCAATGGTTTCTAAAATACTGTCAAGTTCATCCCTCTAACAATATCGAATAGAAAGAATTAGTTTCATAATTGTTCCCTAGGAGGTGCAGAAAAGGTGACATATTGTGGGAGCCCTCCCTTATAAAATATTGGATGATTAAAAGGTAGACATTGCATGAATTCCAAGTGATTGTTGCCAAGTACATGTCGTTTTACGTGACACCACGTGTCAATGACTATCACGTGTATTTGAGAGGTATTTCATTTGTGAATATCGGCTCTCTCTCTAAAGTGTCACGTTATATTGCCTTTCCTACTTCGTGGGTGAATCTAGCATCACTAGCATATGCCCATGGATATGTGCATTCCTGATGGGGTGAATAACATCCAAGAATCACGTCAGGGCCAAATCTATACTGCTTGGTAATAGCTCAGTAGTAACGGAAAAACTACTATACACGTGTGTTGGGTTGTTTACAGCAAATGTCAGAGGAACACCCCACCCCTAACAACTTGGCTAACCTTCTATACACCAGATTTGCCTTGCCAAAGGCAGGAACCAATCAGAATTCGTCCATGAGGGCAGAGCTAAAACTAGTCTTTGCTAAGCTTAAAACTCCATCACTCAACCATGGGAGCGTCTAGTGGTATTTGTTTAAATTAAACCATAGCCGAGACTTGCCTACCCACTGGCCTAGACCATGCCTAGACAGTCAAAGAGTGAGATTCTTTGTCAAATCATTATTATTGTAAAGTTAACAGGGAAAAATCTGTTATCCTGGCCGCCTGAGGCATTAGGGTTTACATGATTTTTTTACATTAACAGTATCTGCAGAATTTCACAATTTTAATTAAACTTCAAACTTTCGAAGTAAAATATGGGCCTCATACTTATTGCTTATAAATATTGATTCTCACAAGGAGCAGTTCAAAGTGCACGTTTGCCATGTGATAAGTTCTAAGTTTTTTTAAACTAGTTTTTCCCACTTTTTTCCACTGTCCTGGGAAAAACCTAGTTTTGGACGGGAAAAACCCAACCCTGAATAATTTACCAAAATTGTTATTCCATCATCGCTTAAATAGTAGAAAATTTAAGCAATAATCTAATATTTACACCTTTGTATAGCCAATTTAAATAGCGCATTTAAAATAAACAGCGTAAACTCTCTTATGTCTCTGTTTATTCGCCCCTATTATTTGTGAGGATGAATCAAATCCCCCTACCGATTGAAATGGTTTCGTTTCTTTGGCAAATTTTCTAAATCTCAAGCGCGATTAGTCTGTTTTCGGTGACAGTGTCGAAACCTATAAAGTGTGCCCCTTTAACTAAACTTTAGGGAACTTTTTTGAAGCTTATAAAAAGCACATCCAGACATTAAAATTCTAAAGGTCAATCAGAGGGAAAAAGCTTAAAACGGAAGAGAACTTGAATTTTCAGCCGGGCAAAATATTTCTGAGAGGGCGGCATATCACTCAAGAAATAAATCAAATTAAATTTGTAAATTAAGACAAATCATAGTGCGGAGGGGGGGGGGTTTAAAGAAATGTGACGTGGTTTTTAGGGAAGGGGTCTGAGAAAAGCGTGACGAAGCGTGATCTGGGGGGACGGGGGGTCAGAAAATGCTTTTTTTCGCGTGACGTAGTATATGGACGGTCCCTAATTAGTTCTGCTACAGGCTCACAGATGGCGCTGTCATGTTTAGACAAACGTGCTTGATAAAAACAATGTGTTTCGCGGTAAGCCGATTTGAATTGTAACCCTATCTACCCTAGTTCTTCCCTCATTTCTCCCGTTGTGGATGTAAGGATTACTGTTGCCAGTCTGAAATGTGCGTAAAACAGGTCTCCTTTTTAGCCCTCCCAGATAGATTGCAAATAAACAGTTTAAGCTTTTCAAGGAGTCAATAAATTAACTTTGAAACGAAAATAGACTAAGTTTTTCTATACTAAAACACAATAATAGCAACAAAATGCATATAATGCTTGATAAATTTCGAAATAAGCATGCAATCTTACATCATAAGAAGCTTCAATTTCATTGTTATTATCCCACTCTTCTTGACTCTTAGATTTTTTAGTTTTGTTGGTATCTTCAGACACAGTTAAACTTCTATCAAATAAAGTAATATCAGAAAATATTTTAAAATTTTAAAACTAAATCTCCCATAAACAAATTACCTTTTGGCTGAATTGCGCTTCATTTTGTGAAGTTCGGTTCGAAGATCAACATTCTCTCCTTCGAGCGCATCAACCTTGACAAACGAGAAGCTTATGTTATTTGACACTAGATAAACTACACGGTGTTGTCCAAGTAGTTTTAAAGATGAGCGGCTAAATGTGCGCCTGTTTTGGTTATTATCAAGGTTTATCAACCGAGTAAATTTCCCCCTTTTCCAAAATATTACTAAATTGGGTATGTTTTAACCCCAAAATATTGCTACTTTTACAAATTATTGCTAATTAGTATGTTTATTGTAATCTTTTTCCACAATATTTCTACCCTGAAAAGAGGCGCACTTTTAGCCACTCGTGTTTAAAGGGAGGGTGAAGTAGAAAATCAAGTGATTTTTAATCAATTCTTCTACTAATTATAAGACCAGTCTGCACAGTGAAACATTCAGGAAATACTTACGAATGATTTTAAAATTCAAATTAGGCTCACATTTTATGGATAATTTTGTTAATAAAAAGGCAAGGCATTACGCGATTGGTCGGAGGTCCTTCTTTAAAATTATCCTTAAAATCTGAGCCTAATTTGAATTTTAAAATCATTCCGAAGTATTTCCTGAATGTTTGACTATGCAGACTGGTCTTATAATTAGATGAAGAATCGATAAAATATCACTTGATTTTCTACTTCACCCTCCCTTTAAGGGAGCGGAAATTGGAAAGAGTTTTCTGACTATTTAGACTCTAAAGATCCCTATCAGTTTCAATACAACAATTAATGCTTAGTTATTAATTATTCATGAAGCGCTAAAATGTTACGGGTGTAGAATAGGACCTTCATAACTAGGCTAGGCGTTTTGCACCCAAATTTGAGGAACTTTATCAAACCTAATCTAAGTTTTTCATCAGGTAAATTAGCAATTCAAATTTTGCAGAGAGTAAAATTACAATTCTGTTGGTAATTTATTTTTTTCACGCGTTGAATTGTGAGCACTTTATACCTAATTGAGGTGCTTTAAACAGCGCGTTCTAGAGGGAAATTGAGGGAAAACTATAAAAATAAGGAGTCTTCATAGTATTTGGCAGTTTAGTACACTTAGTTTTACCAGGGATAGATTTAATTTTAGAAGTAGGAATGGAGAACGGTTAGTATTTACTTCAGTCCAACTCATAGCCCAGTATAGAGCCCCTCCCTCCAACACGTAACGAAAAGTTTAAATTATCTTATTGGCTCACTTTAACTACGGTTTGATGACGTTTCTGACGAGTACGGCGAAAAATACGTAATTCTTTTTTACCTCTGTCGCTATAACCCGCCTCTTCTTTCATATCCCCCGTTCCCGTGGAAGGGGGTCCGGGACTTAGACGCCCACCCACATTACTCTGTTCTCCATTCCTACTTCTAAAATTAAATCTATCCCTATTTTTCCTCGGAAGGGTTTGTTAAGTCCGAGCGTTGTTAAATTACCATTGTACATGGTATGACGTAAATCGGTAATTTACGGCCTTATTTGGTAAGGTACCAGTTCATTGCAGCTTTTGATAAAATTTACCTTTTCCTGCAGTGTCTGAGCAACTGTTAGTATTTTCTGAGAACCGGACTTCCTAAAACTCTTCGAGTCATATTTTCTCGGACTGATATTTAACTTTTCCCTCAAGTGAACATTTTCTTCGACTACTTCACCCAACTTGAAATCCGAATCGTTAATTTGTTGAGTCAGTTCTTCAATCTGTCTGCAAAATTAGTAACAAAAGATTTAAGTCAATACAAGGTATGATAATACCATAACCATAACTAAGTATGCTACAAGGCGACACCACCATCATGACGTCATCACCCTGTCAAACAGTAGCATGTGCGCTAATTTCATTTTCCATTTTCAAAAACTATTTTCTATTTTGAAATAAAAAACCTAACAGATGGCGTTGCAAGTGCGCTCAAAAATATATCAATAAAATGAATAGGGCGAAATAAATCCCACATATGTGATTCGTCAATTGCGCATTTAAAGGGAATGAGAAGCTTCGTTTGAAAAACCTCTGATTTATATAGCAAAAGATGGAATTAATTTCTGCCAATTCAAAAATATCAAGCTTTTAATTCTCCGATTTCTAGTTATTTGGCAATATGCATTTGAAAATGCTTCATATGAAATAGGGTCTTTGCGCGTGACGTCAAGTTATTATCATGAGAGCCATTTCTGTAATACCAAAAAAAAAAAAAAAATTATTTTTGGTAATACGGTTTTTAGAATGGCTCATAATGATCGTACCTAATAACATTTAACGCAGATGGACTGGAATGGAAATACGGCGCGTGGTCTTTTAGGGAAGCGCCTCTATAGCGCCACGTCGCGACCAATATTGAAACTTTTTCGACTCAAACCATACTCTGCTACCACGATTTTCTCGTAAAGTCACACCCTCCTATCTCTTACCTCGGTTTTGGCGACCATATTGGAAGTAGTCAGTTTAAGCCACACAATTTAGACCCCAATATTGACGTCACGTTCCCGTAGCTCCTCCCCTCTCAGTACCAGTTGGGAACTCCTCCTTACATAGATTTTTTTCCTCTCAGACTATAATAGATGGCGGAACTATCAATGCTTCTAGCTATATTTTAGACTGGCATTAAGTTGTTAGATAGATTGATTCCCTCTCAACAAATAACATGATCTATGAGTCGAAAAGTTTCGGGACTCTCCCGCTAGGGGCGATAACAGACGATACCATTGGAAGAGCAGATCAGGGGTTTTAGCTTATCATTTCAGTTCATCTGTGTATAATGGCGGAGCCTCCGAAATGAACTAGGCCCATGCGTGTCAAATTTTATGTGGGGAAATATCCAGTTTGTTAAGGAAAATATTTTCACCATATATGTGTACGAGATGGCGCTTATATTACCGTTGTGACAGGGGTCTTCCTCAAATTATCGTTGATATTTTAGGGGTCAGTCATAAAATTTTTATGATAGAGAAAAGTTTCATCCTAAAATTAATGTAAATGTTTTTATGACTATTCACTTTTTATTGAATCTTTCGGTTAGATTGTACTGATGACAACAAAATAAATTATTTCAGAAGAAAATAGGGGAAGTGGGTAGCTTGGGCAACTTCGCGAGGCGTCCCGTTTACGGATTTTTCGCGCCATTTCCCTCCCCGTGGGGGTGAAGAGAGATAGGATTTTTACGCGCATTAACACACGAGTGACGTTATTCTGTGGACAGTACGGTCCTACGCCTTCCAACTGACTAGAGGCGTGTGCTAGAGGCAGTGAGGCACTCAGGCAGAGTGGCAGAGGCTGGAATCGAGTGGTAAGTGCTAAATTCATAACTTATTTTAAAATATGTCTTTATTTTTAAATACAATTGTATTTCTAAGTTCCAGGGAAAAAATTAACCTGTCCGAAGTTTTGACCTGTGATAGGGAAGAGTTCAAAGTAATAAAGTTGTATCCAAGTTGTTGTTGTTAGATTTCAACACAGCCTGAGTTTTCTTATCGGTAGTTTCCTTGTACGTTAAATCACACTGAGTACTCTTTACGACATTCATTTTATTAAATAACCGAATTTTCGTCCTTAATTAAACCAATATCCGCATTAACCTGTTTTTTTTTTCCACCTACAACACTAGTGCTTAGCCGTTAGGCCTTGAGCACCAGGAAGAATTGAGCGGGAGACCCTACGCGGCCCAGCACTGACGGGGGCCGCTAGGTCATATGTGTATAAGCAGGGAAGGAAATGAGGTTTACTTGGGAGGTGACGGAAGGTGGAATTGGGGTAAGTCACCTCCGGCGGACACGGGACAGTCAGCACCTATAGGGTAGGATCGCCGACATGTGTCGTATTCCCTCAAACTTTGCCGCCCAGCATTAACCTGTTTCCTGACGTAACCCTAACTCAAACTGAAGCACAGCAGAAATATAAGCAGACTACACAAGTTAGTTCCACAGTTCGCTACATGGTGGCGTTCGCAATGAAATCTGGTACTATTTTATGCTTCGCGCCGATTGGCCAGATTCAAATTTTAAGGGTGGTAGGGGAATCGACCATTGTAAGTGAGAATCACTGGACGACTTGTATGGCTCAAGGCTACGGCTACCCACTTCCCCTATTTTCTTCTGATTATTTCAATTAAAATAATTCAGTAAGAGTAATAAAATCGTATACTTACAATCCGCGACCTTGGCCCAAATACTTAAGCAGTCGACAGGGTCACGGGGTTGAATTTTACGGTAATATAAGCGCCCCCAAGCGTAAAACCACGGCGAACTAAATTGTTTAAAAAAATATTCTCGCTTCGCGACACGCATGGGCCTAGTTCATCCCGGAGGCTCCGATAATGGTCTTAAATTGTACCTAGATTCCTTTTGAATAAGACCCCCTTTCCCTGATAGGTCCTTCTGAAAAGGTTTCAAGGCTCGGGGAACCCGGGAACTTACTTTGAAGGTCCCGTCACGCGCATATTAAGTTGATAAATGCGAGGTTATTGGTGTGATATGCGCTTGCGATTTTTGGTAGGGTCGGCATTGACTTGAGGAAAACTGCCATTGGATCCCAGGATTAATTTAGGTTTTATTTTTTTCAGAAAGGTCTATACAACTAAAAAACTAATTGTTTCAATTCCATAACGGTTATTTGCGGTGTTTCTAATGCATTATGGGTAGGAGGTGTTCTCAGTTATTAACTGGTTAAATAAGTGACGTAAAAATTAACCATCAACGGGACTTAACAAGGAGAAGTTGAGCAGGTGAAATTACTAACCAATAGGACGCTAGAAGCCGTACGTGATGTACTGTACCCCATAGATGTCGCGGAAATCGCTTACACCCAATTCATCCCATTTTACTAACTACCTCGAATCAGCCAATTCCCGATATGTATTTTCCCGTCTATTCCGATAGCATCATTAAATATTACCAGGGATAAATTTAATTTTAGAAGTAGGAATGGAGAACGGTTAGTATTTACTTCAGTCCGACTCATAGGCCCCCAGTATAGAGCCCCTCCCTCCAACACGTAACAAAAAGTTTAAATTATCTTATTGGCTCACTTAAAATACGTTTTGATGACGTTGCTGACGGGGACAGCGAAAAATACATAATTTCTTTTTACCTCTGTCGCTATGACCCGCCTCTTCTTTCATACCCCCCCCCTCCGTCCCGTGGAAGGGTGTCCGGGACTTTGACGCGCGCCCACCCAGATTACTCTGTTCTCCATTCCTACTTCTAAAATTAAATCTATCCCTGATATGACATAAATTGAGTTTACCTTCCATTCTTGAACTCTGCGACTGACAGTCTCCATAATTTCATCATCAACTTCTCCTTTTTGAGAAAGTTGACTTTTCAAGTCTTCAATCTAAGATTTGAAATGACTTAACACTGATTCATATGAAATTAATTAATAAATAGAATAATGACCTCACTGGCAAGAAGCATTTTCTGTTCCATTATGAGTTTTAACTGAGATTCGCTTTCATCATAAGTTTCCTAAAATGTAAATGGAACATAAATGGAACGAAAATGGGCGTTACTAATCTAGCGTATGACGATTTAATAAGCGGGACTAACTTTCAGTTTTATGTACTCGTCGGTCGTTTTCTCCATTTGATCGACCGCTTCAATTAGTTTCTCATGTAGTTGACTTTTTTGTGATCGAAGTTCAGAGTTTTCACTTTCCAGAGTCTGTAAGATGTTTGAAATTCAATCATGAGTTTGCTACTGGTTACTGAGAGCTTTTCATGAAGTGACGTAGGTGAAACGTCATAGATTCTCGTAAAGCGACGCCTGGTGAGGCTCTGTCAAAGGCTTGGTAATGTAAAACCGAATGCAGTCAATTCTCGGTTGTCGTTCTCGAACTAGCTCGAGCTGTAAGTCTCTAGCATTACCAAGTATAGTTAGTGTCAGACTTATGGAACATATCTTATAAATTTATGATGAAACATATAGGCCCATATAATCTACTAGGACGTGCCGCGCGCCATTTGGTGGAAAAGACGTTAATCTTAAGCCTGGCTCTTGTTAATAGAATTTATCGCGTGCGATGTCAAAACATTGTCGCCTTCAGATGAAAAATATCTGTTGCAAGCAACAGGCGGTTGCTACAAGAGCGTGAAAAGTGGAACGTCATAACAGTGTCGCCTTATGGGGGAAAAGGTCTGAAGCTTTTCCCCCTCACTGTACCACGAGCAGCCTGGGGAATAAGGCGGTGGCACAGGGCAAATGACCAGTTTAAAAATTAAATCGGGGGGGGGGGGGTCAGTGGTCCACAGGACCACTAAGAAAATTCAAGGGTTTCCAGAGTCCAGACATTAGCTAATAAATATTAATTATCCACTTCTTCAATTTAGCAGACGACGCGCCCTGGTCAGTGGTCATGGACCAGTTTATTTATTCCAGGCCAGAGGGGTCGCTGGCCCAATGTCCAGTTTAAAAAAAAATCCTTATTTCCCACCCTGACCACGAGGGACATCAAACCAGTGTCGCCTTCTTGTGGGAAAATAAAGGTTTGTAATTCGCGTCCTTCGATTGCTATGAAAGCGTGCCACGTGCGACGTCATAACGGTGTCGCCTTCTGGCGGAAAATATATGCAACTCGCTACTGGCGTTTGTTTAATAGAGCACACCGCGAAAATACCTGCGGTTCACGAATGGCAGTTAAATTAAAAGCTTTATATGTTCCACGTCAAAACAGAGTCGCCCTCTGTTGGAATCGATCTTTAGCTAGCTAATGGTCGTTGCTACTAGGAAGTACCACACGCCACGTCAAAACTTCCCCGCCATCTGGTGGAAACGAGCTGTACTTCACGATTAGCAATGGTTAATATTATAACAGTGTCGTTCTTTTCATGATGTCGCCAAAACGCCACTGAAACCGTACATTTTAAAATATATATTTTTCAAAACAAGCGACTAGCAAGCATCAAAGACTTTCTTTTTGTACTCCATTTGGTAAAAAAAATGTTGACATCGGAAATGAATGATATCAAGTGGCCTTACATGATGATTGATACGAATAAAGGCAGAAGTAAGATAAGGGGACTAGAAGTAAAGAGCTCTAGCATTGGTAATAGATCCTGGCACTAGTGAACAAATTTGAGGATTTTATGCCGCTTCCCACGCGCTAAAACTAGAGAGAGAAAAATTGGTCGAGTTCCAAAAACATTTCCTACCCCCTTCCCCTCAACCTAAAGCGGCGGAACACGAACGCGGGTGCTTGAATCTAGTTCGGCCGTCTTCCGCCGCGAGCGTCTCACGTTTTGGAGGGAAAATTCAGAAACCGCTACCAGAGGGCCAACCGTTGGTGTCTTATCAAGAATATTCACTTTCGCCAAGTGAAGAATTTGGTTACCTCGATACTCCCTGTCCACTTATCCTACTTCTGATAAAGGGGAACTCCAAAACAAAACAGTAGTGTCGCTAGGGTTTGAAATTTGGGGGGGCTAAATCTAGGCAAACTAGTTATTATAAGAACTTAATAAAAAAATGGATAATGCGAGGGGTTCGTCATTCGAAAAAAAAACGTTCGGGATTATACGTATTTTTTTTAAATGGATTTGTCGATTTTTTATAAAAAATCCAAAATCCAGTAGAATTTTCAAAAAAACCGTTGTGTTTTTGAATTTTTTCATGGAATTTCGTATTTTTTTCGGGGATTTTGTATTTTTTCGGGATTTCGTAATTTGTTTTAGGAATATCGTTATTTGTTTTGGGATTTCGTATTTTTTTAGGATTTTGTATTTTTAACTGTAATTTGTATCGTCTTCCTGGATTTGTGAATTTGAAAATTTTGGATATTTTGGTGGATTTCTAAAAAAATACGAACACACTCCCGGATTTAACATGTTATTTTGGATTTTTAAAAAAGTTTCGGTATTTTTTGATTTTTTTTGGATTTTCGGTGGATTCTTGGATTTTATACATAATTTTATGTATTTTGAAACTTTTGAAAGATCTTCAGATTTTTCAAAAAATACAAAAGCCTTTTTGTATTTTCACTGAAATTTTGGATTTGTTTTTGGATTTTTCCCCGAGCGTACGGGATTTTTTGGCAATGACGGACCCCTCGGGATAATGGGTTCATTGGAAAATATGTAGACTTTTAAATTTGTGTCAACGTGAAATTATTCGTATTTTAAAGATGTACAACCTTTTATTGATAAAGACTACGGAACAGATTATGAGGGATTTTCACTCGTCTTAAGTTTATTTTTAGTTTTGGTTAGCTTTTAGTCCACACTATTGGGACTCCCTTCGAAAGAACATGAAACATTTTACTTGTCTCCATCTGTTTTTTTCTTCAAAATTTTACTGTTTCATATTGAAAATTTTTTATATATTGCTACAGAATTTTAGGTTGCTAACAGCAATTTTTTGGTAGGGTTTACGGATTATTTTTTGGGGGGGGGGGCTAAGTTTGGAATTTGGGGGGGGGGGCTATGGCCCTCCCAAAAAAGGCCTAGCGACGCCACTGAAACAAAATTCAAAACAAAAAAATTATAGACAGATACCAACAGTATACCTTTATATCATTTAGAAGTTGATGAATCTCGGCGTTTTTAACTTTTATCTTTGCCAAGAGCTCTTTCTCTTTCATTTTGCAGCTTTCTTCTTTCGATACTTCAACATTCTTTATCGTCTCTTTGCTTTCTTCCAGTTGTTCTTGCAACTTCTCAATCTCGTCACGCAAGACACTCCGCTCCTCTTCGTGCTTCTCAACCATTTCAAGAGCCTAAGTACGATTAGAAAAAAAAAATTAACAATCCAAGCTTTCTCTGAAGTCTGAAATCAACCGAGTAGATTTTACAGGGTTGCCACGGAATTTTCAGAACCAAATTCCCTGACTTTTCCAGGTTTTCCTTGACCTTTTTAGGCCGAAAGTGTGAATGTTTACAGCACGTTTTAAGTGCTTATAATTAAATAAACTCTCTACATTAAGTTTTCCCATGTATTTTTCGCACCAAAATGAATAAGAAACATTTTAACTATCAATAACAGTCCAAGAGATTTTTTAGAGAGCATTTACTTTATAGAAACAATTCTAGACAGCATTTTTAAGGATTGTTCTAGAGTTCACTCTGTGTTAAGAGAGGATAAGGAGAAACTTTCATTACTCTTTCAATAAAGACTTATCCCCAGAAATTTTACCCACTAAAATCAAATTCCCTGACTTTTCCCTGACCTTTTCGGTCCATTTTAAAATTCCCTGACTTTTCCAGGTTTTCCCTGACCCGTGGCAGCCCTTTTGTAACTCGTGAACTGTCCACACTTTCTCAAACTCTCGTTTGGTCCTCCTGATTTCAGTCTTTTTCGATTCAATTTCTTTAGTCAAAGTCAAGTTTTCCTGTTCAAGTTCCTCGTTTCGAAGATTATGTTTCAGAAGCGACGTATCACTGCCTTTTCTCGAACCCTAAACATCACATAATTAAATAAGTTTAATTCATGATGAACATGAGTCATAATTTCTAGACTGAAAATAAATTTAAAAGTTCAGATAACATAACATTATTATACCTCAAAGAACGGCCTTTTTCTAAATATCAAAGGAAGAATATCATCAAAAATTCGCAATGTACGAGGTTACCTGTTATCACCCACTTCTTAAATGTTAGTAGTTTTTGACAAGCGCCATCTAGTGAGCGAATTCTGTACTTGGATTTTATTCCGTATTTTAAAAATGGCCGCGGACAACAACAATCTTTATGACACAGAGTTAACCCTTAGTCAGGCCCCGAATGAAGTTTGCAAACCCGCGATCTCCACTCCCTTCAATCCCTATCACTACTTTTACAGCCAAGAACGGAACATGTTCTACCCCAACTTGCCACTTTTATTTTTCAAAACTTACTAATTATCAATGAGAATTAAAAAATATGTTCAAATCACCGGATTCACCGCGACAAAGGATTTCAGACGATGGTTTTGAACTTCCTGCTTTTGAACGCTAGATGGCTTTAAGCACCGACGTTTAAAGAGACAAAAATACCGAATTTTACGCTTTACTTCGACGCTAGATGGCGGTATCAAAAACTACTAAGACGCAATGGCAGCCCCCTTGGAATTTGCCTGGTAAGCGACGTTATCTCTTATTACAAAATAATTAGCATTTAAATAGGCTTAAAAATAATCAAGAATTACTGCACCATCCGCCATTGGTTTAGTGGCGTCTGCTAAATCGAACCCCCTTACCTCTCTCAGCTGGTAAGAATTCAACAAATCCCGTTACCCCCATTGGATTATTGGCGACTGCTAAACCGAACCACTTACTCCTACAGGATTGGCTGAATTCTAACCTAACCGTGAGGTAGGGTTAAGAGGTTCTGGCTAGCAGACGCCACTAAACCAATAGCGGATGGCGCAGTAGTCCTTGATTGTTTTCAAGACTATTTAAATGCTAAATATTTTGTATCAAAGAGATCATTTATTTTTTATAAAATTATTCCTTTTATACTAAGAAAAAGGCCATTCTTTTAAGGTATATACCAAGAAGCGATATCTAGTTTACTAGGGAGAAGGTATAAGATGCATAAGAATTCGCGCGCCATAGTCCCAGTCACTCCTTTTTAAAATACCCGGGGGGGGGGGCGTAAAAGGAGACCAAGCTATTTCGCTACACTCTCCTCAGTCGGAAAATAATACGTAATTTTCGTCATTCACGTCGTGCTGACGTGAATTTTCAAGAACCAATGAGATGCTGGTTGTAATTTAGAGGCGGCGGGGATTAACTCCAGACCTACTATACGTTTGGACCGGAGATAAAGAGCTGGAAATGTGGCGAATTTATACCTTCTCTCTAGTAAACTAGATATCGCTTCTTGGTATAATAATAGGTTACTTTTCCTTTAATCAATTAAAATGAACTTAATTGTTTTTCTACTTCATTATTCCTTTGTTTAAAATTAATTTTACATTGGGATTAATATTAAAGTAATTGATTAGGCCTATAGGGTCACAACTGGTTTTAAACTCTTAATGAAGAAGCAAAGGGTCACTGCCATTTGTGACATAAATCCTTTGCCTTTCTTTTGTGACAAGTGTAAATATTCCGAACCATAGTAATCCAAGCTTTTGGAGGATAATCAATCCTAAACCATTGAATAGTACAAATAGCAGGGTTCATACAACTTTCGAAAAAAAATTTCCCTGAGATTTCCAGGTTTTTCCCCATATACTTCCCTATATGGAGTATCCTATGATGCAAATGTTAACGGAGGAGGATGGGGTAAATAGGACTATTACATAATCAAAGGACATCCCCGTATCTCTAGTAGAACCAGAGTTATGAGCCTCCAAAGTTTAGTGTAATGTTAATCCTATGGAGGGGATGTTCACGTACATTTTGCTCAATTACTCGGCCCCTGTTTGACGCAAAGTTCCCTAATTTCCCTGAATTTTACAAAAAATTCGAAATTCCCCTGAGTTTTCCCTGAGGTTTTTGTCAACTATTTATTTCCCTGATTTTTCCAGGTTTTTCCCCTGATTTCCAGGTTTGTATGAACCCTGAAATAGAAAATAATTTTCCACAAGACAACACATTAACCAAACTGACTTCTCAATACCTTGATGTTTTCCAACTCATCCTTCAGATCTTCAATCTCGGCTAAAAGCTCCTTTTCATGACGAGCACTCAGTCTTCCTTGATTCTTGGCCATTTGCTCCAATTCTTCCATCGCAACCTCCGCTTGCAACCCTTTCAGCTTGAACACGATGTGATTTATTTATTCATTTTATCTTAACCTAAAGTTTGTTTTCTTAAAGAACTTATACCTGCAAAACTGCTTTTGACACCAGAAAGAGCTTACGCAGTCTTTTGGGATCATCTTCGTTCATTGGGTTAAACTTTAATAATATAGGTTAATTAAAAACAACGGCAAATTTATATTCTAATTAGGGTACTTACATTAATTAGTTTTTTGTAGAAACTTTCGGCTAAATCATCATTTATATCCTGAAGATTGCATTTGTCAATTTCGTTCCAATCAATAGGCGCCATGTAAACAGCGGAAGTGCGGACTTATAGAGTAATGGCAGCCCTCTGCCTTCGATTGTATTAATCTCTATGGGGAAATAACATGGGGTGCCATTAGTCTATATTGCATGTGTTTTTGTTATTTATTTTTTGGTAGTCATGGTCTTTTTTCCACAAATTTGTTATTTACCATGTGTACCAATAATAATAGAGGTTATTAAAATACGAACACCGTGGAATCCATGTAACACACAACCACAGGGTTCCACTTTACAATTTTGAAATTCGAGTTGAAAAATCCAAGTTGACTTAACACAGGCTCGGACACAAAGTGGCACTACCAATCGTCGAAGTAACTAGGGGTGCTTCCCCGGATATTGCTGGTGAAATGCTCTTCTAGCATTATAAACATTCCAAAAATTGAGTGGTCACGTCATCACCTAAATTAACTTATCCATTTTCTTATATCTTATCTTTTGATTATTGTCTCAACGTTTCGATTAGCCTGTTTTAAAAGGCCTTGGTAGAAGCTGTCTGCTTAGCCACTTCGATGTCTTCTTCATTCTGCTACAAACATTTTTGTTTGTTATGTTTCCATAGCAACGAAAGTAACAAAGTGCGGGACATAGGAAATCTTACAGCAGTTCTATTTGAATCTGAATTCTGAAATCGCTTGCGGTTTTCTTTATTGCGTCCATAGATATAGTAAAACTATAAAGGGTCTAGAATTCTAGATCCACTTCGCTGGCTTAGGCTTAACGAAAAAAACGAGGAAGGGACAGCTAGAGCACTGCCAGTATTAGAGAAGGCAGTGGCTAGAGCTAGCAGACAGCCGCTATTTTCTCGGGGTAGCCGTATAAAACGCCATCTATCGGAGACAAATTTAAGTGGTGATAAATAAATCGCGCGGGAAATGGCGCGAAATTTAAATTAGGCCACAAGTTGCGTGATCGAGTGGGCTGTGATTAGGCTTAATAAAAGTTTTACGAGTGTTTAAAAGTGCGCCTCTTTTCAGGGTAGAAATGAAATAAAATAACAATATTGGGTTACAATAAATGAACTAATTAGCAATAATTTGGAGAAGCAGCTGTATTTAGGGGTTAAAGCATACCCAATTTAGTAATATTTTGGAAAAGGGGGAAATTTACTCAGTTGATAAACCTTGATATTAACTAAACAGGCGAACATTTAGCCGTTCATAAAAGAATTCCCGTTGGCAAAAAAATTATTAAAAGATTCACTTACTTTACGTTTACGAGTACAGATTATTACCATTTAAAATTGAAGATTACTTATGTCTTAGTTTATTTATTCCTGACGAATAATCATAATAATCGTAAAGAAATAATCTATGTCCACAGCAGTTAAATAAAGAGAAATGATATATGAATCTATATATTTTTAATAAAACAGAGCACAACTCATAACGACTTTAATACCTATTTTAGTTTCGAAAGTTACCGATAGATGTCGCTTTACACGGCTACCCCCAGAAAATAGCGGCTGTCTGCTAGTTGCCCCTTCCGCGTCGATCTCCCATTGAATTGTGTATCTACCCTTTTAACATATCTATGATTTCGTCATGAAATCCGACAAAAAACAATGAGATCGTTCTCAGTAGCGTGGGAAATAAGGCGGTGGCACAGGGCAAATGACCAGTTTAAAAATTGCCTGGACCAGTTTAAAAATTCAATCGGAGGGGGGTCAGTGGTCCACAGGACCACTAAGAAAATTCAAGGGTAACCGGAGTCCAGACATTAGCTAATATATTTTAATTATCAACTTCTTCAATTTAGCAGACGACGCGCCCTGGTCATGGACCAGTTTATTTATTCCAGGCCAGAGGGGTCACTGGCCCAATGTCCAGTTTAAAAAAATCCTTATTTCCCACCCTGGAACTTCTCAGTAGACTTAGATCCGTAAAGGCTGATTTACATGGTTTCTAAAAAGTCTGCTTGTGGGCGAACTTTTCGCTAGTGACAGAGCTCGAGATTTTTTTATTTACGTTTTTACACGCTTCAAGCATTTTGATTTACATGCTTTTAAAAATATATTTTAAGATATAACTTGAAATTGTTCAGATTTTCGTTAAGCCTAATGTTTCAAACTTTTTAAGCCTAATTTTTCAAGCTTTGGCTAAGACAAATTTTTACCTCTCCGAGTGACGTATGTCACGGAGAGGTTCTAATTTCCGTTTGGGTCGATTTGATCGAAAAACGGGTGATCGAAAACCGGGTGATCGAAAACTTTCCCAAATGATCGAAATCCCATTTGATCGAATCCCATTTGATCGAATCCCATTTGATCGAATCCCATTTGATTGAATCCCATTTGATCCTCGTCTATCGTTCAACATGTTTTTAAAACCAAAAATAGGTTTACTTTAGGTTATGTAATATTTAATTTTATTTTATTTTGGATATTATTTAATATTTTATTCGTTTTCTGGTACTAATTAATAGGAGAATATTTTGGAAAAGGTGGCAGCTAATTAATAGGAGAATGTTTTGGAAAAGGTGGTAGCTAATTAAAAGGAGAATATTTTGGAAAAGGTGGTAGCTAATTAAAAGGAGAATATTTTGGATAAAGGTGGTAGCTAATTAAAAGGAGAACATTTTGGAAAATGTGGCAGCTAATTAGTAGGAGAATATTTTGGAAAAGGTGGCAGCTAATTAATAGAATATTTTGGAAAAGGTGGCAGCTAATTAATAGGAAAATCTTTTGGAAAAGGTGGCAGCTAATTGATAGGAGAATGTTTTGGAAAAGGTGGTAGCTAATTAAAAGGAGCATATTTTGGAAAAGGTGTCAACGAATTATTTGAACCAAACCTAACCTAACCTAACCTAACCTAACCTCACCTCACCTCACCTCACCTCACCTCACCTCACCTCACCTCACCTAACCTAACCTAACCTAACCTAACCTAAACTAACCTAACCTAACCTAAAATAACCTAACCTAACCTAACCTAACCTAACCTGACCCTATGAAAATATTTTGGAAAAGGTACCCTTTCATTTGGTAATAGGCATAATCAAGAGGAAATACATTTGATATAAACTTCCCTCGGATAAACTTTCTTCGTCACTATATAGCAAACCTGAAAGTGTATGACTTGATTAGAAACAACACATTGTATTTAATAAACGTTCTTCGTCACTATATAGCAAATCTGAAAGTGTATGACTTGATTAGAAACAACAAGAATTATATTTGATATTTTTAACATACCTTCGAGGATTCGAACCAGCAACCTCCCGATCCGCAATCCAGTACCGTATCCATTACGCAAGCGGGTCGATGAAGGCTCTTCCATTTTAGATTAAATGTATACTATTTCTATCATATTAATATTTTAGGGGGATGTATATAATTTTTATTCGATCAGAATTACTTTCGATCAATAGGGACGAAATGCGCTCCCGTCAGAATTATTTTCGATCAAACTAATTTCGATCAAATAAGACATTTTTCGATCCCCCAATTTTCGATCATTAAGGAATATACCCTAATTTCGACGTGTTGGTCTGTGTGTGTCTGTCTGTTGTTACACCCCAGGGGACCGCGTTCGCAGTTGGCAAATCGTAGCAAATGTGTTCTCAATTTCCGGACCGCATTTACAGTTCCCGGAAACTTGGAAAATTGTATTCCACTTACTTTGCATTAATGCTAATGGTGGGCATTTTGAACAATACCTCTAAAACTGCTGCTAGCTTTGTACATGTACGAATAAATGATACATTAACTGGAAACTCTTCTTTGTTTGTCACTTTGAACCAACTTTTATTGACCAGTCCTTGCACACTTCTACCTTTAATAATACGCTTATGCTAGAAAATGGCTCATTAGAATTCAAAGATGGGAGGGTATTGGAATTGTCTAAACAAGATGAGCAAGCTGATATGTCTTACTCCTCATTTGTGACATTTTTCACGTTTTGGGGGTCAATGTTTGGGGGCCCGTACCTCCGAAACTAAGCGTTGTAGACCCCATGTTCTTTGACACTTTTCACTCAGTTTGACCCAAAGAACACACCCTTTAATTTATAACATGCTTATCAGAATGTGTTTGGCCTTTATTGCAGTCATTGTTGTCACGATATCAAAAACTAACTTTTTTGACAGAAAAAATACCTTTACTGGCTTTGGGTGTAAGTTTACATTTAAAATTAAAATTAGCGTATTCCAAAATAAGGTGGTTCATCCATACCATTCGGCTCAATAAAAAACTTAATGTCAATTCGGCACATTTGCCATTTCAAAGAGGCCAGTTATATGACTAATATCCAGTTAAAATTTTGCCAAAATTATAATAAACTGAATTTTCATTGATGACGGTAGCTTTTTTTTGCGCTTGCTTGAAAAAAAAGAAACAAATTCGTTTTGGTTGCAGATTGAGCTTGTTAAAAACCAAACCAAGGAACAAGCGAAGCTACTTGCAGTCATGTAAATGGCCGAGCTTGAGCTTGTGCAGAAAATATTAAAATATTTCAAGCAAAATCCTGTTTTTACGAGCTACAATCGTGCATGTAAATGAGCCTTGACACTAGCGAAAAGTTCACACACAAGCAGAATTTTAGAAACCATGTAAATCAGCCTTTAAGAGAAATACGCATAATTTCCGGACCGGTTTTAACATTGGTTTTACCCCGCCAAGTTAATGTTTATGTTTATTTTGTTTTACCGAGCGATCGGTACTGACCTATCTTTTAATAGAAATTGGTTCCGACCAATGAGATAGATAGAGTTACAATTCAAATCGGCTTACCGCGAAACACATTGTTTTTATCAAGCACGTTAATCAAAACATGACAGCGCCACCTGGGAGCCTCTAGCGGAACTAATTACAACTTTTACTTGCTTATTTGCAATCAGAAACATCGTTATAATTTTTAATACATATATTTATTAGATTAAAAAGGACTAGAGTTTTTATTATTTAACTCACGTATTTTATTTAGCACGTTTAAAAACTATCTTGACACAGATTATAGCAGCAGACGGTAATAAAAAAGATCTTAGGGTGGCGCCACCCGTATTCGATAAAGATTCATGCTCGACAAAAGGTGTATTGCGAAACGTTAATCTCGAGATCTCACGTTGTGACTCTATAGGTTTAATATAAATGTTCTATCTCATTGGTTCCGACTCGAGTTCGCGACCGAACTATCGAAGATGTGAATCCGAGTATAGCCCACTCGATCACGGGTTAAACTGATCGAGTGGGCTATGATCCGCCTCTTTGTTCGATTTTATGACGTAATAGAGGAAATCGGGAGCGATCTCAGACAGTACAGGCCAGGTGTGGTTGGGGGTGGAAAGATTATGTTAGTTTCGAATGTACAAAGGTAGTATAGCACACCCCAACGGCGGGTGTACGCATTAAAGGACCACTTTAATATTGTGGACCCAAATACTAGTGCAAAAATATCCCATGTTTAATATTTCTCTAGTAAACAATGCGTACGTTTGAGTAGCCATCAATTAGGGCCGTGTGAATGTTAACCAGGATTTAACATTCCTGCTTCGGCATGCTTATTGCAGTTTTGTGAAAATCACTTGCCGTTGCGAAAGGCATATTTAATTCGCTCCCATTAAAACCATGCTTAAGGCTTTATTTTAATTACATCAAAAATTTCAAAGTTTGGTACATTTTACACTGATTAAAAAACTATAAGTCAAATAACAGTCGACAAAATCAGGTGGTTTAGGAGTTGGTGATTTAGTGGGTTTAGGCATGAACCTATACAACAATGAATATACATAGGCATTTCCCCGTCTAAACTCTAACCTCTGGTTCATCTATTTATTTATTTATTTATTTGTTTGGTACATAAAGTCATAGCTTGACTTATTAAGACCGCCTTGTATCACAAATGGTTATAATTATCACAGTTATTGTATATAAAAGTAAGAAATGCATACATTTGGTTAAAGTTATCACAATAATTTGTATATAAAGTAAAAATACACAGAGAAGAAGAGAAAAAAAAAACATACAGTCTTGAACCAATTATTGGCTAAATATATGTAACTTTTAATAGTTAGTAGGAACTAATATTATTTTGAGGTGGTATTTTGGGTGTAATGTAATATTAGGGCCTTTCGAAAACAAGATTTATTTTTAAGGGATACTAAATCAGCTGGGAGATCATTCCATAGGTTTATAATGCTTCGTGTGAAATGGTTTTGACGGACGGTTGTTGAAGCACGTGGTTTGGACAATTTGTGAGGATGACCGCGCGTACTAGTATACACTGAAGTCGTGAAAAATGTATCAAAGTTCAGATCCAGTTTGTTATTAAAAAAAGTCATGAATAAGGCACAAGTCATTTATTTGGTGTCTTTGATGGATGGGGTTGATGGTAAGTTTGGATATTCTGTCGGTGGCTGGTAGTTTTTCTAATAGTGGTGACAGTTTTGTGAACCGATTTTGGGCCTTCTGCAACGACGTCATTGCAATTTTTCCAGAAGGGGTCCAAATAGATGAGCAGTAGTCAAAATGGGGCAATGCTAAAGCATTGTATATAGTACGTAACAGAGTTGGTGAACGTCGTAGGAAGTTACGCCTAACCAGGCCAGTTATGCTATGGAGTTTTTTTGCAAATTTTATTAGTGTGGGTAGTAAATTTCAGGTCAGCGTCGATATGCACTCCAAGGTCTCGTTCTGATAGAGTGGTAGATAGCGGACGACCGTACAGGTAGTAGGTGAATTTTGGGTTCGAATGACCCAGATGAAGGACAGTGCATTTATCCACATTAAATTTGAGACCATGGTTCTCAGCCCAAGCTCCACCGAATTGAGGTCAGCTTGTAGTAGGTGTGAGTCTGAGATAGTACGTATTTTAAGCCAAGTTTAACGCTTCTAAAAGTTTGGCATGAGGTATTGAGTCAAAGGCCTTGGCTAGGTCTAAATATAGAACATCAACATAGTACCCCTCATCTAACCATTCAGTCCATTTATCAGTGGCTTGGAGGAGGTTAGTGGTGCATGACCTCTTCTTCAGGAAGCCATGTTGGGCTGTAGTAAAAAAGTTGGTTTGTTCTAGATGGGATATAATTTGACGTTGAACAAGAGTTTCGCAAATTTTTGCAACGACGTTTATGGAGCTAATAGGTCGATAGTTGTTGGGGAGTACTTAAGGTCCTTTTTTGTGTATCGGTGTTAAATTGGCCTGTTTCCATTGATTTGGTAGAAGTCCAATTGCAAATGACTGAGAGATTAATGTATAAATTGGGGAACACAGTTGAGTAGCAAGATTTCGCAAGATATAGGGGTGAAGACCGTCGGAAGCGGGGGATTTGTTCGTTGGAAGACTTTTCAGGATGACATAGATATCTTGCTCAGTACAAGTAAAATCTTGAAGGCCAGGCATAGGTAACGGTGAATATGATGACGCATTTGGATCAGCAACAGTGGAGGAAAAGTAGTTGTTTAGCAGTGTTGCATTGTCATAGGTATTGGTGGCAAAGGTTCCGTCATGACGCTGAAGTTGAACAATAGGAAAACGGGTTTTACGCCGTTTGTTGACATAGGCATAAAAAAGCTTTTGGGTTGTGAGAGATTTGTTGTAGTAGGGTATTTTCTGAACGTCTGTGCTGATTTCTTAAGTGGTTAGTCAAACCATTTCTCATCTTTCTATAATGATCATATCTTTCCGAAATGACAGCCTGAGATGCAAATGTCTTCTTTGCCTTTGTGTAAGAACGCCATGCTTGCACTTTTAAGGTTCTGGATCTGATTAAACGTGGGGATAATTTGGGCTTGCCACCTAGCGTGCGAAGAGGTGTAAGTGATTCTTGATAGTTGTAGAGAAGATTGTGAAATAGTTGCCATGATGCGTTTATGTTTACAAAAGGTGTAGGGAGTAGGATAGTCCATTGGATCGGGTGTAATTGATTTGCAAGAGATGCAAGGTCACATTTAAAATAGTTTCTCAGTTGACGACGAAAGTAAGGTAATGAAGATAACTGTAGTGTAAATTTGATAGTAGCATGATCGCTGTTGCCTATCGGGGCAAGGGTTGATACAGCGGTAATTAGGTATGGCTCACTACTTAAAATGAGATCGAGTATACTATCATTTCTTTCCAGACCACCGTGTCTTGTAACATCAGTGACAAATTGAGTTAACGCTTGAGTTTGTACAAAGGTCAGGATTCAGGAACTGTTTCGCGGAGATGGTCGCACCTGCTAGAGGTGTAAGGCTTAACCAGTCTAACTTGGGATAATTAAAGTCACCAAGGAGGATTAATGGGCAGTTTTCCTTCTCACGGAAATCAAGTAATGCTGACATATAGTTTTGGATTGCTAGGTGATTGTCAAAAGTCGGAGACCGGTAGGCAACACTGATTAATAATCTTTCGTATGGTAAGGTAAGTAAGACAGTTAAGCAGTCTAGACCGACATAGGATGAAGTTTGAGGCAGAGGGTGATAATCTTGTGGATCAAGTTGACGCGAAGGGTATTTATCTTGTATTAAAAGAGCCACACCTCCTCCATTCGAGATAGGACGGTCATAACGATAGACAATATATCCAGGATAGTAAGGGTTTATTGAATGATCTGCTTCTGTCCACCAGGTTTCCGTTAATGCCACAAGTAATGGGGAATAGGAATTAAGGGATAGTTGAAGATCGGTGATTTTAAAAACGCTATTAAGGCTGCGAACATTTGTTAACAAGCATACTTGGGTTGTAGTTCGATTTGAAGTAATTGACTGTGGTTGAGGGGGAGGCGGTAAGGTTGGTAAGAGTTTTAGATATGATGAAGGAGAGGGTAGGAATTGCAGTGCAGATGGGTTTAGTTGAGACGGAGCAGTTAATTTAGGAGTAGTAATAGTGGTTGTAGAAAGTGGTAATGGGAATACTAATTTAATGGGTGGAAGGGTTGTTGGGCTGGGTTAGGATAGGATGTGGGGTGATGAGAAGAAGCAGGGAAAAGAGGTGGCAAGTGTGACAAGGAAACGGGTGGAAATGGATGAGCGGGAAAAGGGGTGGGTAGAAGTGGTTGTGAATCATGTCTTAAAGAGTAGTTCGGTGTCACAGTGGTGTTTGAGTGAACTATTTTACCCTGACGGACGAATATATTGGTTTCACCAGGTGCTTTACGCATTTTGAGCTCTTGGATTAATTGGCGATGGTACTGTCTTTGTTGGTGGGAGCGATCAGGAGTGACAGGGTAGGAGAAACCTGAATCCTGACAGCGACGAAGGGAAGACGCTTCGCGAACAAAGTACTGGCGATCAGAGACCGAACGGAATCTTAGTCTGAGTGGTCGCGGGGGAGTAGCATCTTGATGAAATTGGCCTATCCGGTCAAAACACACGTTATTGCAATCAGCCAGGGAGAAGTCAAGTTGTTGAAGTAAGTTATTAATAAAAGATTGGTCAGTAGATTCAGAGTTTGCATCAGGAACCTTGAAGATAAGGGCATTGTATTTACGATAGTCGACATTATAAGTGTCTTTGGTCTGGCCATGAGAGTTTTCAAATGTTCGTGAACCGGAGATGTTAGTGGATTTCTTAGGAGGAACAATTGGCTGGGAGGGGTCGTAAATTGTAGAGGAAATTGAGGCTGGAGGGCAGGCTGCTCAAGTGTTGATAAACGTTTGTGAATGTCAGATAACTTTGAGGTGGTTTTGTCAATATTGTCAGTTAACGTTGAGGTGATTTTGTCAAAATTGTCAGTTAAATTGATTAATTGGCAGGGAATGTTGTGTGATTCTAAGGCTTCGAGACGAGTAGCGTGAGAAGCAGAGTTAATCTTTAAAGTATCGATTGATTGTTGCAGCTCACGGAGATCAACACTTTGCAGAATATCAGAGTGGGTTTTAATGAGTTTGTAGCGAAGCAAGAGAGACCTGAAGAGAGAACATATCGTTTAGTAAGACAGGAACTGATTTGGATGTTTTAAGATTTTCGGTTTCCAATTGCGTGATCTTAGAGATGGCTAATGAAATGGTGGAGTTTAGCTTAGGACCAGTGCTGACACAAGAGGAGCACATAAAGGCAAAACAGTCTGACGGGTGGGTTACGTGGGCTTTGTAGAGTGCATCGTTGATATTGTTACAGGTTGCGTGACACCAGGTGTTACAAATATCACAAATGAGGGCTTTTTGATTTTTACGTACAGTCTGTGTGCAACTGGTGCAAATTTTGTCGGCAGGAAGGTTTTTGTCAGGTACTTGGAGAGAGTTTATTGGCATAGTAAGAGTATTATCTGGTAAATCATTTGCAATGGTGCTCTGAGCGTTTCCAGAGGGAGGTTGCTGTGATGAGGTTGGAGTTATGCGTGAAGCATTGAAGTCTGTAGAAGTGGCCCGTATGCTGTCCACTTTGGCTTTGAGGTCAGATATTTCAATAAGAAGAGGAGAATTTGGCGACTCAGTAGGAGTCCTTCTTGTAGGCTGAGGACTTTGTGAGTTAGTCTGGGTGTCTGAACATCGGCCACGAACCATGTTTTACGGTTGAAAAATGAACTTAGGAAGGTTTGCAAAAGTTTAACCAAGGCTTAACACGCATAGTTATGAATGCAATTAGTTCTTTGAAACTACAAAGTTTTAATGGGATGTTCCCGAGCGCGCCGAGATTAAACAACTGAATAATATCACGTAACGTTCATATTAGCAACGTTATTTAATAATAATTCACTTAAAAACGTTGACAAAAACCGGCTAAAGAATCGTCGTCCTCATTGGTCGTTAAAAAAACAGGGAAAAACCAATTAAATCGACAGATTTAATTAAAACTTTCCTTTTACATTGCATTATGCGTGTTTTAAATATAAAATTATTTCACTTACTATCCAAATAGTGTTCCAAATATACTGCGGTTGTCATTTTAACGAGTGAATAAAACAACCATCTATTTATTAATTTAAAATGGCTGACTTCCGAAATCGGGCCTTCGGGCAGCTTCGGGGATGGATCGTTTGTTGTGTGGGGCTTAGACATAGACGACACTAGACACGTGGTGAAAGCTTCTTTCCCAATATTCCCGAGTTTGAACAAGAGGCAAGAGCCAGCAGTGAGTGTTATATGTTATCGCGACCCCTCACATTATTAAATTAGGTTTTATGTGATATTATGAGGTTTTTGATATAAAAATTGCCGTATCTCGAAACATAACGCGTTAAAAATTCCCCAGCAAAATATTGTCAAGCGAGCGCTGCTGACGTCACCCTGGCGCTTCAGCGTTACACCAGGACTCAATAGGCACCCTCCTTCAAACTTATGATTGGCTACTCTTGACTTGTAAGCTAACACGCAAATCAAATTGACAGGTTAGAAAGGATATAGCATAGGGATGTATATTCATTGTTATATAAATTCATGGTTTAGTGGGTTAAGGTGTGGGTGGTTTTGCTGGTGGTTTAGTAGGTTTAGGTTTTGCCAGTTTATTGGGTTAATGGGTTTAGATGTGGTGGGTGGCTCAATCGATTTGGGTGTGGGTGCTTTTGTTGGTTTAGATGTTGGTGGTTTAGTGGGTTAATGGGTTTAGGTGCGAGTGGTTTTGTTAGTTTTGGTGTTGGTGGTATGGTTTGTTTAGGTGTTGGTGGTATAATGGGTTTAGGCGTTGGTGGTATAATGGGTTTAGGCGTTGGTGGTATAATGGGTTTAGGCGATGGTGGTATAATGGGTTTAGGCGATGGTGGTATAATGGGTTTAGGCGATGGTGGTATAATGGGTTTAGGCGATGGTGGTATAATGGGTTTAGGCGATGGTGGTATAATGGGTTTAGGCGTTGGTGGTATAATGGGTTTAGGCGTTGGTGGTATAATGGGTTTAGGCGTTGGTGGTATAATGGGTTTAGGCGTTGGTGGTATAATGGGTTTAGGCGTTGGTGGTATAATGGGTTTAGGCGTTGGTGGTATAATGGGTTTAGGCGTTGGTGGTATAATGGGTTTAGGCGTTGGTGGTATAATGGGTTTAGGCGTTGGTGGTATAATGGGTTTAGGCGTTGGTGGTATAATGGGTTTAGGCGTTGGTGGTATAGTCGGTTTAGGCGTTGGTGGTATAGTGGGTTTAGGCGTTGGTGGTATAATGGGTTTAGGCGTTGGTGGTATAATGGGTTTAGGCGTTGCTGGTATAGTCGGTTTGGGCGTTGGTGGTACAGTGGGTTTAGGCGTTGGTGGTATAATGGGTTTAGGCGTTGGTGATATAATGGGTTTAGGCGTTGGTGGTATAATGGGTTTAGGCGTTGGTGGTATAGTCGGTTTAGGCGTTGGTGGTATAGTGGGTTTAGGCGTTGGTGGTATAATGGGTTTGGGCGTTGGTGGTATAGTGGGTTTAGGCGTTGGTGGTATAGTGGGTTTAGGCGTTGGTGGTATAGTGGGTTTAGGCGTTGGTGGTATAATGGGTTTAGGCGTTGGTGGTATAATGGGTTTAGGCGTTGGTGATATAGTCGATTTTGGCGTTGGTGGTATAGTGGGTTTAGGCGTTGGTGGTATAATGGGTTTAGGCGTTGGTGGTACAATGGGTTTAGGCGTTGGTGGTATAATGGGTTTAGGCGTTGGTGGTATAGTGGGTTTAGGCGTTGGTGGTATAATGGGTTTAGGCGTTGGTGGTATAGTGGGTTTAGGCGTTGGTGGCATAGTGGGTTTAGGCGTTGGTGGTATAGTGGGTTTAGGCGTTGGTGGTATAGTGGGTTTAGGCGTTGGTGGTATAATGGGTTTAGGCGTTGGTGGTATAGTCGGTTTAGGCGTTGGTGGTATAGTGGGTTTAGGTGTTGGTGGTATAATGGGTTTAGGCGTTGGTGGTATAATGGGTTTAGGCGTTGGTGGTATAATGGGTTTAGGAGTTGGTGGTATAGTCGGTTTAGGCGTTGGTGGTATAGTGGCTTTAGGCGTTGGTGGTATAGTGGGTTTAGGCGTTGGTGGTATAGTGGGTTTAGGTGTTGGTGGTATAATGGGTTTAGGCGTTGGTGGTATAATGGGTTTAGGCGTTGGTGGTATAATGGGTTTAGGCGATGGTGGTATAATGGGTTTAGGCGATGGTGGTATAATGGGTTTAGGCGATGGTGGTATAATGGGTTTAGGCGATGGTGGTATAATGGGTTTAGGCGATGGTGGTATAATGGGTTTAGGCGTTGGTGGTATAATGGGTTTAGGCGTTGGTGGTATAATGGGTTTAGGCGTTGGTGGTATAATGGGTTTAGGCGTTGGTGGTATAATGGGTTTAGGCGTTGGTGGTATAATGGGTTTAGGCGTTGGTGGTATAATGGGTTTAGGCGTTGGTGGTATAATGGGTTTAGGCGTTGGTGGTATAATGGGTTTAGGCGTTGGTGGTATAATGGGTTTAGGCGTTGGTGGTATAATGGGTTTAGGCGTTGGTGGTATAGTCGGTTTAGGCGTTGGTGGTATAGTGGGTTTAGGCGTTGGTGGTATAATGGGTTTAGGCGTTGGTGGTATAATGGGTTTAGGCGTTGCTGGTATAGTCGGTTTGGGCGTTGGTGGTACAGTGGGTTTAGGCGTTGGTGGTATAATGGGTTTAGGCGTTGGTGATATAATGGGTTTAGGCGTTGGTGGTATAATGGGTTTAGGCGTTGGTGGTATAGTCGGTTTAGGCGTTGGTGGTATAGTGGGTTTAGGCGTTGGTGGTATAATGGGTTTGGGCGTTGGTGGTATAGTGGGTTTAGGCGTTGGTGGTATAGTGGGTTTAGGCGTTGGTGGTATAGTGGGTTTAGGCGTTGGTGGTATAATGGGTTTAGGCGTTGGTGGTATAATGGGTTTAGGCGTTGGTGATATAGTCGATTTTGGCGTTGGTGGTATAGTGGGTTTAGGCGTTGGTGGTATAATGGGTTTAGGCGTTGGTGGTACAATGGGTTTAGGCGTTGGTGGTATAATGGGTTTAGGCGTTGGTGGTATAGTGGGTTTAGGCGTTGGTGGTATAATGGGTTTAGGCGTTGGTGGTATAGTGGGTTTAGGCGTTGGTGGCATAGTGGGTTTAGGCGTTGGTGGTATAGTGGGTTTAGGCGTTGGTGGTATAGTGGGTTTAGGCGTTGGTGGTATAATGGGTTTAGGCGTTGGTGGTATAGTCGGTTTAGGCGTTGGTGGTATAGTGGGTTTAGGTGTTGGTGGTATAATGGGTTTAGGCGTTGGTGGTATAATGGGTTTAGGCGTTGGTGGTATAATGGGTTTAGGAGTTGGTGGTATAGTCGGTTTAGGCGTTGGTGGTATAGTGGCTTTAGGCGTTGGTGGTATAGTGGGTTTAGGCGTTGGTGGTATAGTGGGTTTAGGTGTTGGTGGTATAATGGGTTTAGGCGTTGGTGGTATAATGGGTTTAGGCGTTGGTGGTATAATGGGTTTAGGCGTTGGTGGTATAGTCGGTTTAGGCGTTGGTGGTATAGTGGGTTTAGGCGTTGGTGGTATAATGGGTTTAGGCGTTGGTGGTATAGTGGATTTAGGCGTTGGTGGTATAGTGGGTTTAGGCGTTGGTGGTATAGTGGGTTTAGGCGTTGGTGGTATAGTGGGTTTAGGCGTTGGTAGTATAGTGGGTTTAGGTGTGGGTGGTATAGTGGGTTTGGGTGTGGGTGGCTCTGTTGGTGGTTTAGTAGCCGTTTCGAGTGTTGGTGGTTTAGTAACTGGGCGGTCCTCGAGAAATTTACATTCTTCGAAGATAACTCGTTCCGATTTTGAACGCACTTTGGTCGATATTTCGCAAAAGGAGGCACGTTGCGTTTGGCAACATACGTTGATCACTTTATGTTCATCACCACCGCGCAGTGCTCCGCAATTTCCATCGTCACCGTGACTCGGATGGCCATTGTACCATATTTCTTTAAATTCATTCTCAGTGACCTTGGTTCCATCAAGGTATCGCCAGTCATTTTTCTTATATAGATCACTGGCTGCAACGTAAATGTGATCATCTTTGAGCCATTTCTCATTCACAATGAAATTCTTGGTTTTATTTAAGATCTCCACGGTGTTAACTTTGGCCAAGTGAGCGTCGCTATTAATTCTGTTACACTGAGACTCGGCTTCGAACCAGGCCACTTTATTAGTTTCAAGCCAATAACATTTATCGCCCACTTTGACGGCATCATCGCAAATTTCTTTGGCTGATTTTTGGTCTTGAACGTAATTATATTCAGCCTTGGTTACTGGTACTTCACACATGAAGGAGTGTTTACTGTGACATGCTATAGCCCTTATTCCGTATCCGTCTTTATCATTTTCGTAGATAGCACTGCATTTTTCAGGTCCAAGATTATGAGGTCCATCATTTCCCCAAATACTTTCGTCAAATGTTGTTTGGTCAATATTTTCCCATTTCTCGTTGGACTTGATATTGCTGTTCCTTACCAAGCCAATGTGTGTTATACGGGCATTACTTTGTTTTGCTATGTAGATGAGATGACGTGCTGTCTCCTGGGTATTGACTATAGCTAATTGCGCGTTGGGGTTCAGTCGTTTACATTCACGGGAGGCGTTGCCCCAATTTAAAGCTTGGTGTTCAACCCAGAAGCATTTGTCACCAACGGTCATTCCTTTCGGGCATTGAGGTGGAAGACTGGAAATATTGCAATGCCCTCAAAGTAAAAAATATATATATATATATTTATTTCATTATATTCGCTCCAAGTTGCCTCAAAATATGTCATGAAATATATCAAATTAAATACTAACTTACGTTTAACAAAAGGTACTTCACAAATAAACGGAGATGGTAAAGCGCATTCTTTACTTCCCAGCTGGATCTCGAACGATTTTACTAAAACTACCCCGCAATCATCTTCGTGTATCTTACGTTCATAATTGTTATTCTCTTCATGCCTTAAAAATTGTCGATATTTTTCTGGAACTTCAGTGCCGTCGATGTAGTGCCAATGGTCTTGATTTCTCATCATTCCGATGAAGGGACATCCTTCATTTTCGTCGATACACTTCCCAAAGTTGAATTTTAGCTTTAGTAATAGTCGCAACATCGCGTCTTTGATCTGATCGGTATTGACCTTGGCTAGACTTGCGTGTGGGTTAAACTTTTGACATTTGATCAGAGCTTCATCCCAAGAAACCTTTTCATGGTTAGCCCAGTAACATTTGTCACCAACTTGAACTCCTATGTCACACACAGATTCTATGGAATTCGATAAGATATTTATTTTACTTTTGATGAAGCTAGGTTTGTCAAAATTGATTTCTTACTGGTTTTAATCCCAATTGTGGCAGCTAAGAAAGCGGCTAGGGTTAACGCTAAGTACCTATGGAACATATTTTGGAAACTTGCTTTTGACTTCGAAGAGCATTTAGATTAGTCCGTTAAAAATGGTCGATGTGGCTTCGATCAAAAGGGGATAGAAGAAAGATGAAAGTATTACTCGTGTACAATTATTGTTTACTGCTTTGTGAAATTATAGTTCAATTCAGCTATAAATTTAAGCCACAGTACAATTGAACGATAATATTTTACGACCATTTTACCTCTCTAGTGACGATGACGTTACGGAGAGGTATTACACTGCACGTGTCTGTCGCCGTGTTCGCAGTTGGCAAATCGAATAATAGCCGGACCGCGTTCGCAGTATTGCCTTCTACTACACTATCATCGTTAGGGTTAAGATATACGTGGCGATCGACTATGGTTACGAGGAACGTAGAGCCTTCCAATGGCAAGGTTTTCCGCCAAAGACTCACGCAATTACGAGCTTTCTAATCTGTTATTGTGAATCAATCGCCTTATATACCTTAAATTTACAAAAATTCTTGAAGGGACATACACTAGAATTCAAACGTCAACAATAGCTATGTTTAGAATGATTTTGGGAATAAAGTTTCTTAAAACGATTTAACTAGAATTAATGTAAATTACTGACCATTTAAATAATTAATATCAATTATATTTAGGGATGAACCGGTACCGATACTCGGGGTTTCCCGATAGTATCGCATCGGTGGGTTCGATACCGATACTAAACCGATACTCGTTTAAAATGCGTTAAATGGCGCTACATGACATTTTTAGGTCTTTTAGTAACGTAATGATGGTGATAATATCTCATTTCTATGAATTTCAATCGTGACGAGTTCTCATTTATATAAAAAGTACCCGAATTCAGTTTATCGAACAACTAATAAGCGAAAATCTTTCTTAGTACGCGCCTACTACTCTAGGGATGAACCGATACCATTTCGGAATCGGTTGAAGTATCGGGTTTTGGATCATAGTGAGTAAATATCGGTATCGATCGGTATCGGTTCATGTTTGTACCGGTATCGATCGGTATCGGGTTAAGCCTGGTTTCGGCCATCTCTAATTATATTTATTTAATTATTTATGATAAAGCTCTTAATTTAGCCTCGACTCTGAGAGGTTTATTTTGGTTTCCCAACTTGTTTTAATAATAGAGGAATAGATTGAATTTATTTAAATCATAAATGGTTATATTGGGACCGAAGTACTATGGAGTCTACCGACGATTATTACTAAAAAAATGTTCTATGACATTTCACTACAGGGATCACCATTTACAAGTTATGATTAGAGTGTTTTAGGTGGCCTCTTAAATTTAAGTAAAAAACTGAAAGGCAATAACGGGTCATCCGTTAAACACTCCAATCACAACTTGTAAACGGCTAACCTTAGGGAAACAATGTCATAGAACAATTTCGACTCCATATTTTCCATACCCACTTATAATAATAAAACACGAGCAGTTAACCACTAATAAAAACCATATAAAAACAAAACCGAGTTGAGAGGACTATCACTAACCACTAATTTAGCTAAATATGTAACTATTGCTATTTATTGATAAGTAATTGCTGATGTTAAAATTAAAATACTGAATATTGAAGCTTTACAAAGGGGTGTTCATACTGGTATCTTTACCCTTGTAATCAAAGGTAAAAATAAAAAACTCGGCCTTGTGTTTTTTTTTATTTTCTATTTTAAGATAATTTTAATACTTTATTGTTATCGGTCTTTTAATTTAAAGAGGCATGCGCAGTTCCATGCTTCTGGGAAATAATTCGAAATGATATATACTTACATATTATCTTATCTCTAGTTTAAAAACAAATACTTCATTTAGGTATCTAAGAATATGGAAAAAGAAGGAATGGAGAACAGAGTAAGCTGGGCGCGCGTCAAAGTTCCAGACCCCCTTCCTCCGGACGGGGGGTATGAAAGAAGAGGCGGGTCATAGCGACAGAGGTTAAAAGGAATTACGTATTTTTCGCCGTCCCTATCAGTTACGTCATCAAAACGTAGTTTAAGTGAGCCAATAAGATAATTTAAACTTTATGTTACGTGTTGGAGGGTGGGGCTCTATACTGGGCTATGAGTCGGACTGAAGAAAATACTAACCGTTCTATATTCTTTCTTCTAAAATTAAATCTATCAATGGTATAAACTGTATTCATTTTAATATGGTTAGAAAAACTTCGTATAAAAAAGATATGCAATCAATCATACGACCAAATTCTTAGTTACGTGAATGAATGGTTTTTCTTAAAGATATAAAACTTTCAACAACTTCAAATTGACATTTGCTCATACACTATTCACTAAAGATGTCTGATTTATGGTATAAAAGTATTATTGAGGATGCCCTAAAGGATCCAAAGGCAATTCTACTGACCATCCTGGTTGGTCTGATCGTTTATATTACTGGTTCATCTCTGATCAAGCGTCGCAAGTATCCACCAGGACCATGGGGTTTGCCCATTATCGGTTACGCCCCTTTTATGACCAAGACACCCCACGTCAAGCTATCAAAATTGTCCGAAAAGTACGGCGACGAGATCATGATCAGAATAATGGGAGATCCGATCGTCCATCTGAACAGCTACGAAGTTACGCGTGAAGCCTTTGTCGAAAAGGGCTACGACTTTGGTGGGAAACCACAAGATTTTAGCTTCTTCCAATGGATAACTGACAGCTTAGGTAATTCAATTCAAGATTCAGAAAAATAGTTCTCTTGAAAATACCTTTTCTTAACGTATAACTTTAGGTATTGCTCAGAGCGAGGGACCAATTTGGAAAGAGCACCGAAGATTTGCCTTGCACACCTTGAGGGATTTTGGTTTTGGAAAGTTGGCTTTAGAACGCAAAGTTTTGGACATAGTTGGCGATTTGGTAAAAACTTTGGCAGGGGCGCCGATCATCAACCATTAATTAGACATTTATTTCCTTAATATCTACATTTGGCTGAAAGCTTATAAGAATTCAGTCTTCGTATAACAGCCTTGTGACACTCGAAAGTGTTATCATTGTGTCCTTCCGGTTGTGAGAGGTTGAATCTTTGAAGAACTGATGTCAAAAAGAGGAATACTTCCATACGAGCCAAGGCTTCTCCGGGACAAGCCCTTTTATCTGCGAATTTTTATGATACAAGAAAATATTTTAGAAATCAAATCAGGAGTCCATAACACACGAAGTACCAAAGTGAGTTTTTCTATTCACTCATCAGGCTTTATGACAGCGGGACGCCGCGACGCTAGCGCCACCACATAAATAGACCTTTTCGCCATAAAATATTGTAGTAGGCAACCCTCAGTATCAAGGGAGTTGAAATATTACCGTCTCAGCGCACTCTCATGATACAAAAAGACTACAGCGCAGGCGCTAAAAAGCGAAATGGAAGGCAAAGATCTACACCATTCAGATGTAACTAAGAGGGAAAGACACAAGGGTAAGACTTTTCCTTTAACTTTGCTTTTTGGCTCCTTCGCTGTAGTTTATTTGTATCATGAGAGTACACAGAGACGCAATGTATCTTGTATGTCCCAATACTGAGGATTACCTACCCCTTTATTTACGTCGGAAAGATATTCTCGCCTCTGAGCTTATCGTGTGATCGAAATGAAGTGACGCAGTATTTTTTTTTTCGTCGTTTAAATTAAATGGCGCCACCAGAGGCCTGCTGAAGCTCCATGCCTACACACACAAACGGCGGACTTCCTTTTGTTTCTTGTAAATATCGCGCCCTCAAGCCTCCGATGGCGCCCTTTAAGATGATGGAAAATAATGAAGGAAGCTGGGGGATTCGAACTAAATACCTAAGCTGAAGACGGATAGATTATAAACCGCCACAGGAGGGTTATGGACTTATGATCCAATCTTCAATGTCGAAATTAACTTACCCATGGAGAATGGTATCAGATGATCCATTTTCTTCAACGATCCATCAGCCTCCAAGAAGCGTTCCGGAATGAACTTTTCAGGGTCGCTATATTACCTTGGGTCTCGATGAATTCTCCACAAATTGGCCATAATGATGCTTCGTTTGGGTATAGTGTAACCAGCCAGAGTAGCTTCCTCTGTTTCGTAATAAAGTATAACAAGTAACTCAAATGAAAATTTTCGTGCTAGGTGTGGTTGGCATGTTTGTTTCAGTAACCATGCATATTTTCTAGCACGATTACACGCTAAGTTAATATAAAATGGTGTCCATTAAGTTCTTATTGGTTCGGGCTTACTAAAATAATTATATTTACAAATAGATTAATATCTATAAAACAGACATACAAATCATGAGCTTGGTTGTTTGTTCCTTAATTCTAGAGAAAAATACTTCTTAATAGTCTGCAAACCAACTGAAGCTGTAGAAACTACGCAAGTCGCAAGTCACCGTGTTTTGAACCTAATTTGACGGTGCGTGGGACCGAGGGGTAAAATACTTTTATAACAGCGAAAAACGTTTCAAGAATTTCACTGGTTAACTACAAATATGTTTCTTAAAGAAACCTATTTACCCGAGGGGTCGGACGTTTAGGAAAAAGTGTACGGAATTTTGAAATCCAATAGCCCCTTCCAAAAAGTTTGACTGCCTTGTGCATCTTGTTGTTTAAGTTCTTCGCGCATGCGCACTTGGAGCTAAAAAACGTCATATCTAGGTTGTGAACTAGGCTATGCGGGGAAACTACTTCCTGTTTGTAGGAAGAACTGAACTGACTCAGACTAAGAACATTTTTTCAAAACTTTTTGGAAGTTGCTATTTGATTTCGTCGGATTTCATTTGATTTCGTCGGATTTTGTTTGATTTCAGAATTCGATAAAATCCAATGGATTTCATCGAATTTTGAAATTTTTCCCGTGATTCCGTCGGTTTTTGCTATTTTTACCGTGATGTCGACTGATTTTGCGATATTTCCCTTAATTTCGTTGGATTTTGAGGTTTTTCGCGTGATTTCCTCAGATTTTGAGATTTTCCCCCGTAATTTCGTCGGATTTTGTGATTTCTTTTGATTTTGGATTTCATGAATTTTGGAATGGATTTCACGATTTCTTTACTGATTTTGCTTCTGATTTTGTGATTTCCCTTCTGATTTCGTGATTTCTATGTTGATTTTGTGATTTCTATGTTGATTTTGTGATTTCTATGTTGATTTTGTGATTTCTATGTTGATTTTGTGATTTTTTTTACTGATTTTATGATTTCTATGTTGATTTTGTGATTTTTTTTACTGATTTTATGATTTCTTTACTGATTTTGTGATTTCGTTGCTGATTTCGGATTTTTTATTTGATTTCGAAATCAGCATTGATTTCGGATTTCTTAAATTGGATTTCACGGGTAGCGTACGGGATTTCATGAATGACCGACCCCTCGTATTTACCCCTCTCATAAACAAATGAACTCCCTAAAATTAGTTTGAGTGAGGTTAAGTTGTGAAGATATACATTTGAACGCCCCTCGTCTAGTTTAGCTGGCAGTGAAGGACTGCGGTTATCGGAATTGAGGTACAAAATAAAATCAAAGTGAACATACTGCAATAACACTAATTTCTTTATTTCCCAATAGTGGCAGCTGGTTGTCTTAATCAGTTTCTAGTCACACTTGTTTTTCGTTCACACAGACAAACAAACAAACGAACGAACAAACAAAAAATTACCATAGAGCTATATATGTGCATTAAGTGCGTGTTACATAATAACACTTCCCGAAAGGTCTACAATTAACCAGTTAGTAATTAGAAACTTACCTGGATTACTGTGGACAGGAATAATAGCGACTATCGTGGCAAATCGATGTATTTCAGCGATGACAGCTTGAGTGTAGGGCATTTTTGGTCGATCGATAATAGACGGTTCCCTTTCCCTACCAATGACGCGGTCAATTTCCTCTTGGACCTTCTTTTGGACATCTTGATGGATCATCATGATTTTGTAGGCCCAATACATGGTAGCGGTGATTGTCTCGGTTCCAGCGAAGAAAAAGTTCATACCGATGGCTGTTCCCTTACAAAAATCTTCTTAAGAGTTCTAAAGGAATTTCTTTGGAACCCTACGGAGCCCTTGGGATCATTTTCCAAAGAAACTATTTCCAAAGACTTCCATGGAATTTCCTAAAGAATTCTTGAGATAAATTTCCAAAGAATGGCTTGGGATTATTTTCTAAAGAAAATCTTTAGGAATTCTAAAGATAAATTTCCTAAGAAGGTCTAGGGATTATTTTCTAAAGAAATTCTTTAGGAATTCTAAAGATAAATTTCCTAAGAAGGTCTAGGGATTATTTTCTAAAGAAATTCTTTAGGTATTCTAGAGATAAATTTCCAAAGAATGTCTTGGGATTATTTTCTAAAGAAATTCGTTAGGAATTCTAAAGATAAATTTCCTAAGAAGGTCTAGGGATTATTTTCTAAAGAAATTCTTTAGGAATTCTGGAGATAAATTTCCAAAGAATGTCTTGGGACTATTTTCTAAAGAAATTCTTTAGGAATTCTAAAGATGAATTTCCCAAGAAGGTCTAGGGACTATTTTCTAAAGAAATTCTTTAGGAATTCTAGAGATAAATTTCCTAAGAGGGTCTTGGGATTACTTTCGAAAGAAATTCTTTAGGAATTCTAGAGATAAATTTCCAAAGAATGTCTTGGGATTACTTTCTAAAGAAATTCTTTTGGAAGTCTAGAGATAAATTTCCAAAGAATTTCTTGGTATTATTTTCTAACGAAATTATTTAGGAATTCTAGGGATAAATTTCCAAAGTAGGTCTAGGGGTTGTTTTCCAACGAAATTCTTTAGAATTCTTGAGATCAATTTCCAAAGAAGGTCCATGGCTTATTTCCAAAAGAAATTCGTTAGCATTATTGAAATAAATGTCCAATGAAGCTCTAGAGTTGGTTTTCCAGAGAAGATCTAGGGTTTATCTTCCAACGAAATTCGTTTGGAATTCAAGAGATTAATTTCAAAGGGCCAGATATATTGCAATTATGCTTTACATATAATTATCACAAAATATTTTTACCCAAATTGTTTAGCTAAAGTTTTCCTAGATAGACATTAACTTGATGGTTAAAAAAATTAAAAACGTTTCACGAAGGCTTGTCCCGTAGCTAAGGCTAGGCAAGCGCTGAAATGGAATGTTACATTTACCTATTTTTAGTTTTGCCGCTCTTTAGAGCTGGAAAACTATTGTTCCGCCCTCTGTTGGCTGGACGGCTGGTCGGCAGGTCGGCTGGCTGGATTTTGGTGTGACCTGATGAGATTCGTCAAAAATAAACTTTTTAAATTTCAAATTTCCCGCGAATTTTCGACTCGAAATTCATCCGTAGTTCACGCTACACCTCATAGGTGGCGTAACGTATTTAATTTCAATTGAAATTATTTTTCCCGTCGGTGCCGGGCTTCGAACCTGCCATGTCCAAATCCATACGAGACGTCAGTGAAGACGCCCGAGCGAGCGCGTTACCACGAAGCCACGCTTGCTTAGTACAAAACCCGAGTTAAGTTAGACTGTAGAGTAGAGAGAGGTAGAAGTTTGTGGATCCCCACCCACCCTCCCCTTCCCGACGCGCGGCAACCAGCTGCGGCTGGATTTTGTAAGTGGGAGAGGAGAGAGAGTAGAGAGAATGACTGCCTAGCGCCCGCCAATAATTTTTAGCAATGCGATTTAAATCAATGAAACATACTCATTTAAAGTTAAATAATTATAATTAGCTAATATGATTATTATATTTAAAAAAAATTATATTATTTAAGTAATAAATTTAACGATAGTTGTTGAGAGATTCAATAGAGGGCAACATGAGATGTCATAAATAGACTGCGAAGTTTGCGAACTCCGTCTAGTTTGTTGTCTGCCTATTGCAAGGTGGATGATCGATGATTAGTTTAATCAGGTGTTTAAATGTAACTTGATTCCGGCGATACCATTAATGACAAACGCAATCAACATACTCATGGTTTAATTAAAGTTAATTAAATTGAATTGCTCAAAGATAATTATAAAATTAAATCAACAACTCAACTATCTGCTCAACGATAATTTGGCTAGTTTTTGTCAGATTTGCTGTTTATTTAAACGTAATTAAACAACGGTTAAATACTGCAGCGTGTATGGGTGTAAAAATAATGAGTGGTGTCCGCTTTCACCAATTTCCGCGCGACGTTAAATTGTCGAAACAATGGGATATAGCTTTAAAAATGGGTAAACCACACACCAAGTCCATGGTTGTCTGCTCCCTTCATTCCGAAATATGAACATTCAGGTATGTTTTAAGCGTATAATATTAATTTAAAACCAATTATAATTAGAGTTATTATTGTAGATAAGTTAAGTTACCCTCCCAGACTTGGACCTTTGGCTGTTCCTTCCAAAAAACTCCCGTTAAGGAAACATGATCAACAATAGTTCAAGGCTAATGGGAGATTGGAAAGACTGAAAAAAAAAGGAATCAGCTCTCACAATCTCCAACTTTGCATGCAAGTGAAACAGCTGAAATAAATGGACCAGCAGACGCAGAAATTCTAGCTGAAAGATTGGGGATTGATACGGTTCAACAAACTACCGAGGAAACTACGACCGACAAATGCACCACTCCAAACCCCAATGATAAATCAGGGTTGCCACGGGTCAGGGAATTTGAAAATGGGCCAAAAAGGTTTCAGACCTCAAATCATTTTAAATTAACTCTTACGCAGTTCCCAAGCTTGTTAAAACCCGTGAAAAAAAAATGCAAATGAATAATGCACCCAAGACTCGTGAAATTTTGTAAAACAATTTTATTTAATAAATTTGTAAGATTCTATCACATTTTAAGGAACTTAAAAATATCACTTCAGCCTTATTTGCGCCATTATTTTTCCATTTCAAATAATTTGGAATGTAGTAATTAAAATAAGCAAAAAAACCTTTTGAAATAAGTAATTTGTAATCTTGGTTAATTGATTGTTAATAAATTTTTGGTCTTTAGGCACATATAACAAAACAATCATCTTCCAGTTTGAATAAATTACATAATGACAACTTTGAAGTCCTAAAAGGGCCAAACTAAGTTGCACTTGCCCATAATACATTTGTTTGGGTTTCAAAGAAAATGTTCTGTCCTTCTTGATTACGTAAGGAGTTTTCTTGAGGACTGTTTCTAAGTTTCCTTTTTCACCAATGACTGGACACTTCATTTCGACCAAATTATCGTTGACTAGACCGTCAGGGGAACACCCCAAGAATCGATAAGAAGGGTTGACTTCAAACCAATCTTCGTTACTTTTAAATTAGACTCTTTTTTAAAGCAACAAGAGTTTTTTTCGTTTATAATTCCATACTGTGTGAATTCATTTCCCTTAAAGTTTGACTGAAGAGCTTTTTGAATTTTTTCAGTAGGATCTTTTGGAAAATATTTGTAATGCTCGTAGCAATTTTGACAAGAGAGAGAGCAACAGGTACTAAACAAAACAAAACAGTATGACCAATTTTATACTCGTGTTATGACCAAGGCTTAAGAGTTTACATAACTAATCTGGTTAATATTAGGGTGATTAGGTTTTCAACACTTACCATTTTTGAAAATATTCTCTTCTGAAAATTGTGGTTCATTCATTGCAAAAAATTTCGAGTACTAATTTTCATTTGGCACTTAATTATAAGTTTAAACGTCACATACACTGCCGTTGATGCTACAGGTCTCAGGCCTGCCATTTTTGTTTCACCTAGATCAAGCTTCGCGTTTTCTCCGGACGATAGTGAAACTTTTCGTTCTAGGCGCGGAATCTGAGAAAAATTTCCTCACTAAGTTTTTACTTTCGCGAGTTTTAGAGGTTCGGAAAAGTATTGGTCCGACCCTGGCTGGCAGGCTGGGCGTCCCGTCAACCCATTTTTAGTTCTAAAATTGTTTTATACTAAATTAAAATATATAAAATTGTTTTTAAATTAACTTTTTTGGCACAAATATTATGAGATTTTTGTAAGTGTTTTCGGTTCCAGCTTCTCTGATTAATTAACGCTTAGTACATCATAAACAAAAAGGATCTTTATCTCCACCATCCGTTTCCGTGTCCCGTCTAGCGTTGTTCTTTAGGGCTTATGCAAATTACTTCATTTCTATTGCTTCAAGTTTCAAGAGAACATGACTCGGGGCTAATTCTAAGCGCTTGTTGCATATTGCATATTGCATAAGCGTCCAAGTAATCTCTCATATTGTTTGGATCGTAAGTATCTTCGTGTTCTTTGATATGTCTAGTGAATATCGACTGGATATGCTTCTTGATACCTGTGAATTTGTCGTAGTTTGGTAGCATGTGGATAGGTAAAAATCTGTAAATAAGAATTTTTACACGGAATATTGGTGAGAGCTTTAAATTTAATCAAGGTTTCATTAGAGCAGCACGTGTTGCGTATATAGACATGTAACAGTTAGCATCCAATATTTGTTTAAATTAATTCTGGTAAGAAACCTTTAACGGCAACGGTTTAATGTACAATTATGATAAAATAGCAAAATAATACATCGCTAAATTAGCTTGATATCTGCAATATGGTAGTTAAACAAGGCGATCCAAGGGCTCGTAATAGTAGCCACATCGTACGAGTGAATAGCCCCTCTATACCTTACCCTAATGAGTGGATAACCCCTCTATACCTTACCCTAATGAGTGAATAGCGCTATTTTTTACAATGCTTAAATAATTTACCGTGCATAAAATCGGAGTGAATAGCCTCTCGATGCCCTACCCTAAACGGTGATAGAATTATTTGTTGAATTTACTTGTATAAATTATAACTCTACACAACTTTCTATTTAGTAGAACTGTGTTTTATTTTTAGTACAGAGGAAAAGCAAAAATAATATAGATTCTTAAGAGTGGTGTTCGTACGTTCTCTTTCTTAGAGAGATAGCGAGTTATCAAAAAAAAGGTAAACAACATGACTTTGGTAAAAAAACTATCGATTGATTTTGTTGTCGATTTAGTATCGCCATCTATACGTAGAAAATTATCAACACATACAATTCTAACTTCAACACTTTCCCTTGTTGACTACTTTTCTCAGACAAGTCCCATGTTTTCACACAAAATCTTTAGGCGTGTTCTTGGTAGTGGTTTTGTCATTATATCTGCGGTCTGTTGTTCCGTGAAGATTTGTTGAATCCCAAGTTCTCCTTTGGATATCTTTTCTCGGATGAAAAAGTGCTTGATTGAGATGTGCTTTGTTCTACGATGAAATATTGGATTTTGTGCCAGTCCGACTGCTGCAGAATTGTCAACTTGAATGATTGGAACCTGTCTTAGTTTGACAATTCCTTTAAAAAGCCTACTCAGCCAAATTGCTTCTTTAGCTGCTTCGTTTGCTGCGATTATCTCTGCTTCAGTGGTAGAGGATGCTACTGCTGCTTGTCTTTGACTTAACCAGGAGATTGCTCCTCCGGCGTACTTGGCTACAACCCCAGAAGTTGAGCGTCCTGTCTTCAAACATCCTCCATAGTCTGCGTCGCTGTAAACCTCCAGAATGCCTTTCTTTTTATCTTTCTGATAAACTATTCCCAGGTCCAGGGTACCTGCTATGTAACGAAAAACTCTCTTGACTCGTACAACATCTTCAGATGATGGATTTTCAAGTGATCTTGACATAAATCCAACGCTGTACGCCAGATCTGGTCTTGTGCCGAGCATTAGGTACATCAGGGCTCCAACTGCTTGTCGATATGGGAATTTCTGAACCTTTTGGTCAGACTCCTGATCATCTTTCCCTGTTTTCAAGGTCTCAGAACCTTTTAGCATAGGAGTTGAAACTGGTTTGCAGTCTGTAAAATTGAAGCGCTCTAAAATTTTTCTTGCTTGCATCTTCTGATGGATTTTTATTGAATTTTCCTCTCGTTGAATTTCAAGTCCCAAAAAATACGCTGCTACTTTTGAGACAATCTTGAATTCTGATTTCAACTTTTCAATAAAGCCTTCTAATTCTTGTATGTCTGTAGCTGCAACTAGACCGTCATCGACGTAGATCACCAGTATAAACCTCAATCCTTCATTAATTTCAACTTAAAGTGTTAGTGACATAATTTTCGTCATCCACAAACTTAATATGCGAAAAAAATGCTTGAAAAATCTAGTTTATTATGATATGTTTACTTTTGTATTTGGTTTCGTAGCAATTTAGAAAATTGCAATCCAAGTATTGTGTTTGGAAAAGGCTTAGTTAAAATTTTGTTTCGTTTGATGACGTAGTAAGGAGAAATTTTCTCTCTAGATATCGCTCACGTGACGCCTGTTAGTGTCGCCGCGCCTTGTTAAGCCTATTTTATTCAGATTCGCGCGGCATTAGTAGACTCGGGAGTCTCGTGCGCTCGCGCTTGGCTTTCCCGCGAGATGCCGTGAGTGACGTATCAAGGAGAAAAACCCGCCAAAAATCTTCTCCGCAAATTTGCTTTTGCCCCCAAATTTCAAATGTTTGAAGTGTCTTTTCTGTGTTTTCCCTCAAATTTAAATATTAATCAAGCATATTTTTGGAATCAGAAGGGTTTAAACTCTCAAAAAAGTAAGGTTTTCTTTAGATTTGAGATCATTTTTAAATCACGTCGCTATTCCTTTAATTACCCGAACAAAAAAATCAATAGAAACCAATTGTGTACCAATTACAACAATTGGGGTTTTTGAATTGGGCCATGTCGGTCCGATTGGGACCAATATATTACCAATTGGGACCAATATATTACCAATGGGGGCCGATATTTACCAATTGGAACTTATAGTTGCCCATTGGGTACGAATTGGCCACCAATTGGGAAAATGTGGAGCAATAGAAGAGGATTAGACCACCAGTTGGGACCAACAACTCGCCAATTGAAACCAATAGTTATTTACAGACTACCTTTTGGGAGTGGCATATCACCAATAGGGACCAATAAGGCAGGATACATCGCCAATTGGGATTATTAACACACCAATTGGAACCAATATAAAGGGATAGACTACCTATTGGGACTGAAATATCACCAATACGGACCAATAAGGGAGGATACACCGCCAATTGGGAATATTAACGAACCAATTGAAAGTGATGTATAGGCATAGACTACCTATTGGGACTGAAATGTCACAAATACGGACCAATAAGGGAGGATACACCGCCAATTGGGAATATTAACGAACCAATTGAAAGCGATATATAGGGATAGACTACCTATTGGGACTGACATATCACCAATACAGACAAATAAGGGAGGATAGACCGCAAATAAGGACCTTTAACTCCAGTTGAAACACTGCAAAAAATAATAGTCTGAAAATGGTTTATATATGGTTTGAAGTCTAAGAGTCACCCCACATAGGACTTCGAATGGAACTTAAATGGTTTTAGAGAAGATTTAAACCATATTGGATTTAAGATATATTTTAGATTAAGCCATTAACGGAATATGTGAATGGTTTGATGTTAAACCATATAGGAAAGACTTTACGATAAACCATTAGGTAGACGGTAACGTACTTAAATTAAATCATTGGCAAATTGTTTAAATTTCTACAAAAAATTATCTCTCCCCTACAAAAACTGTCCTTTAGATTGCTAACTAAGATCATTTATGAAGTTTAAATTGCCTTAAGTAAATGAAATACAAAGTTTTGTAATAATTGTTTTCTTCACATGATTTTGAGGAATCAAACCTGACACGACAATGACAAGATTTTCTTAATTAGTGACATTATCAAAATAAGGCTATATACCGCAAAATATATCCTATAATAAAGCAAGTAAACTATCTTCGAATCAGTGAAAGGCCTGTGATTTAACCAGTGCACTCGTACGATTTGTAGTATTCAATGTACTTTATAGCTGAGATACAATTCTGCACTGCCGTAAGGATCCTAATAAAACAAGATGGCCCCGGCCATATTATGCTTTGCGCACCCTCTATTGGCTAGAACTGGTATGGTTCCGGCAAATATTTTTGGCGGTATTCTCTTTTTCTTTATCAAATATCCTTTCGATTATGAACAAAATCAATTTAGTATGACTTTCGTTTAATATAAACATCACTGATCATTTTGACCTTAAAATAAATTCCTCAACAAAAACAATTACAGTTGTTTTTATTTTATACAAACTTTTTTTGAATTAGTATTCACAATAAAATCTTTCTAGTGCGGTATTGCAAACCTAACAAAATTAGGCTGATATACATAACTGGGAACTAAATTTATTCAATGAATGTACGTTTAAACCAATATACAGCCATCGCATAGAGTTAGCCCCCAGTCATGTTGTATTGAAACTTGATGCTATAGAAAATATAACCTAATGTGTAAAAATCATATATCAGCAGGTTTCTTTATCAAAATTGTTAGATTATTTTCTTACTAATTGAAATTAATTAAAAATTAGTAGTTGTACAGTTTTGAATTGCTTCCCTCGTTGGGGGGCCTTGATTCTCTAATTTATAAAAAAAAAATGTATTTGCAGTGTTGGCTCTATTACAAGTATAATGTATTGTTGATCAGGTAATAGTACTTGCTTTTTATGTTTAATTTCAATCTGGAACAGTGCTGATTTCGTTGTTTTATCTGGATTAATGTTGATGTTCCAGAATATACGTGGGCTTCTTTTTAGTTTTTAGCGCCATCTATTGATGGGCTAAAAACTAATGCATTTATACCGAAGCTTTACTACCCCCACTTTTACCCCTTTCACCCCCACTTTTTCCCCCTTTCCCCCCTCTTTTCCCCCTTTTTTAGTGCCTTTCCCCCCTATATTACCCCCTTTTTTCCCCCATTATATCCTATGTTACGGCTGGTTGGGCGTCTTAACCCCGCCTTTTCGCGTTAATTTATTCAAATTTATTCATAATTCATAAATAATGCTCTAAACCCCAAAAACAGATGGACCTAGGGTAGCTAACCTTCATGTTATTTTATTTCGCAAATTTCCAAATCCCCGACGGGACTCGCACGTACCAACGTTAACGCTACAGTTCGGAAACCCGGCACGCTAGAACTGAGCCACCGAATGCTTATATAAACCTTTCCTTTCATAAGATATGAGCTGGGATAGAAATCCATCTCGAGTCTAGGCGCGTTTGCGGCGTTTCGCGCTAAGAGAGAGAAATTAAATAATCGCCCACTACCACGTTAATATGACGTTAAGTCGGCCTCAAAGTCACGTCTGAAGCTTAGAGTTCTTTTCCTAAAACCTTATCAGTCTTGAATGTAGAGAGAAACGAATTAGCAGGCAAAGTTCACCATGAGTTAACCAATGATATCGTCTCTTGAAAACTCGTCTGCTACTCTACTTAGTTAAGCGAGCAGTCCACGTTTACAAGTGAGATTAATGATAACTTTATAAATAATGATGTAGTTTAATTAAGTTTAAAATTAACCGATTGAGGAAGTTACAATAGTTCAATATATATTATTCTGTAATTTAATTAAGATTAAAATAAATATAAATTCACGAGTGAGATTAATGATAATTATAAATAATGATGTTTCAAGTAAGTTAATTGAGGAATTTACTTTAATTTAATTAATATTATACTTTAATTTAATTAATATTATACTTTAATTTAATTAATATTATACTTTAATTTAATTAATACTATACTTTAATTTAATTAATATTATACTTTAATTTAATTAATATTATACTTTAATTTAATTAATATTATACTTTAATTTAATTAATATTATACTTTAATTTAATTAATATTATACTTTAATTTAATTAATATTATACTTTAATTTAATTAATATTATACTTTAATTTAATTAATATTATACTTTAATTTAATTAATATTATACTTTAATTTAATTAATATTATACTTTAATTTAATTAATATTATCATGATACTATAGTTTATGATAACTTTACAAATAATGATGTAGTTTAGTTAAAGGCCGACTTCCACCGAAAAGGGTTCTTACGAACTGAAGACCGTGCATCGATTCTTAACAATAGAGCGACCGTGCGAATTTTCGAGTCCCCACTGGGGCAAAATTTGGAGTGGTTCTTACGAACTGAAAACCTTGCTATGCGGGTTCTTACGAACTGAAGATAAACAATAGAAAGTCTCTTAAATATTTTATTCCCGATTTTTACGACCCTCTGAAGGAAAATATCTATTGTTTATCTTCAGTTCGTAAGAACCCCCGTATCAAGGTTTTCAGTTCGTAAGAACCCCCGTATCAAGGTTTTCAGTTCGTAAGAACCCCTCAAAATTTTGTCCTGCGGGGATTCGAAAATCGGCACGGTCGCTCCATTGTTACTCTCGATGCACGGTTTTCAGTTCGTAAGAACCCTTTTCGATGGAAGTCGGCCTTTAAGTTTAAAACTAACCGATTGAGGAAGTTACTATAGGGTTGGTACTGGTAATTATGGACACTTTTTGCAAATATTTGAATAACTTCCGTGGAGCTAATGTTAGACACCAGAAACTTTCAGGATATGAAATATGATTCTTTATACACAATTCGCTATGTTTTCAGCTTTTTAACTCTCTTAAATTTTGCACAATATCCTATTTCCCAATCCCCTCGGAGGACCCCAATTGTGAACAATCACTGGTAAATGTAAACACCCTGACCCTAAATACTGAAGGAGGTAGTGACTGAACACTGGACCCAAATGTGAACAACAATGATAATCAAATGGGAGGAATAAAAAAGGCCCTAGGAAAGGACAGGGTTGCCACAGTACCTGGAAATCCTGGAAAATCTGGAAAAGTCAGGGAATTTAAAAATGGGCCGAAAAGGTCAGGGAAAAGTCAGGGAATTTGATTTAGTGGGTAAAACTTCTGGGAATAAGTCTTTATTGAAAGAGTAATGAAAGTTTCTCCTCATCCTCTCTCAACACAGAAAACTCTAAATTAATCCTTAAAAATGTCTAGAATTGTTTTTGTAAAGTAAATGCTCTTTTAGACTGTTATTTATAGTTAAAATGTTTCTTATTTGTATTGATGCAACAAATACATGGGAAAATTTAATGTTGAGAGTTTATTTAATTATAACCACTTAAAACGTGCAGTAAACATTCACTTTTTCGGCCTAAAGGTCAGGGAAAATCTGAGAAAAAGGTCAGGGAAAACCTGGAAAAGTCAGGGAATTTGGTTCTGAAAATTCCGTGGCAACCCTGAAGGAGCTACCATTACGTAGGGCCTAAATCCATGCACCTAGATTAAAGTTTACGCAGATGTGATAAGTGATAATAGGATAATATAGTTAAATCAATACCCGAGTCAAAATGTTCAATAATTTGTTGAGAAGTCCTATTTATTTCGATACCTCGCATAACAGCTGTCTCGTTTTCTCGCTTTCCCGCCCAATAAGTAGTCGTAGCTACCGCCCTCTTACCGCTAAATTGATAAACTTACTAATGGCGCGAAATTTGAGTCTTTTTTGGGTCAATGATGTATTTTAAAGTTAATATTATAACTTTTACTTTTATTTTTTAGTAAAATAGCTTAAAAAGGATTCTAATTAACCTTGAAACAATTGAATTTTTACCTGGTTTTTTCCAACTCTAAAATCGAATTCCGAGTCGAAACCACAGATATTAATATCAATTTTATGGTGAAAAACGTGATCTATCTAACGATTAAAGGTTTGTTATCGTGGGATTATTTTAACTCTTCCTAGAGCTTATTCCCCGATGGTATTGTATTAAGCAACACCTAAAATTGGCATCAACTTAAGTTGATTAGTCCGAGTTGGTGTGTATATAGGTTCGTATCTTTCATCCACGTATTCCTACAATGTTCATACCATTTTTATCGTAATCCTCAATATTCAATCTACAAATAGAGCCCTTTTAAAAGGAATTTAAGCCGCCCAAAAATTAGCTACAAAATGTTAAAGAAAAAATAGAATCGTTCACATTTACCAGTACCGACCCTAGTTTAAAAAATATTATTCTGTAATTTAATTAAGATAAAGTTCTGTAGGTTAAGTTTAAAATGAACCTAATAAGTAAGTTACTGTAGTTTATTACTAGATTGATTTTATTCATAATAGGAATGCTATTTTACAAACAATGAAAAAAAAACCCGAAATGCTAAATTAGCTGGGGTCATCTTATAATGCATATAGTAATACTAATTCTTGTCACTAGAAGGCGGTAAAAACTATATGACTGGGTCATCTTGTTTCTAGTATCTGAAACTTAAAAAGGGTGTCTTTCTCAAGGATCCCAAGCCTTATATGGGTTTCTTACTCTAGGTTGCCAAGCCAAATAGGGGTTTCTTTTACTGGGTTCCCAAGCCCACTGTTGATCTTGACAGTTGTACGTAGTGCAATCTGGATATTGTATATCGAGTAGTTTGATCTGGATACCGTAGATCTCGTGGTTTCGTCCGGGTACCGTAGATCTCGTGGTTTCGTCCGGTTACCGTAGATCTCGTGGTTTCGTCCGGTTACCGTAGATCTCGTGGTTTCGTCCGGGTACCGTAGATCTCGTGGTTTCGTCCGGGTACCGTAGATCTCGTGGTTTCGTCCGGGTACCGTAGATCTCGTGGTTTCGTCCGGGTACCGTAGATCTCGTGGTTTCGTCCGGGTACCGTAGATCTCGTGGTTTCGTCCGGGTACCGTAGATCTCGTGGTTTCGTCCGGGTACCGTAGATCTCGTGGTTTCGTCCGGGTACCGTAGATCTCGTGGTTTCGTCCGGGTACCGTAGATCTCGTAGTTTCGTCCGGGTACCGTAGATCTCGTGGTTTCGTCCGGTTACCGTAGATCTCGTGGTTTCGTCCGGTTACCGTAGATCTCGTGGTTTCGTCCGGTTACCGTAGATCTCGTGGTTTCGTCCGGTTACCGTAGATCTCGTGGTTTCGTCCGGGTACCGTAGATCTCGTGGTTTCGTCCGGGTACCGTAGATCTCGTGGTTTCGTCCGGGTACCGTAGATCTCGTGGTTTCGTCCGGGTACCGTAGATCTCGTGGTTTCGTCCGGGTACCGTAGATCTCGTAGTTTCGTCCGGGTACCGTAGATCTCGTGGTTTCGTCCGGTTACCGTAGATCTCGTGGTTTCGTCCGGTTACCGTAGATCTCGTGGTTTCGTCCGGTTACCGTAGATCTCGTGGTTTCGTCCGGTTACCGTAGATCTCGTGGTTTCGTCCGGTTACCGTAGATCTCGTGGTTTTGTCCGGTTACGGTAGATCTCGTGGTTTCTTCCGGGTACCGTAGATCTCGTGGTTTCGTCCGGGTACCGTAGATCTCCTGGTTTCGTCCGGGTACCGTAGATCTCCTGGTTTCGTCCGGGTGCCGTAGATCTCGTGGTTTCGTCCGGGTACCGTAGATCTCGTGGTTTCGTCCGGTTACCGTAGATCTCGTGGTTTCGTCCGGTTACCGTAGATCTCGTGGTTTCGTCCGGTTACCGTAGATCTCGTGGTTTCGTCCGGTTACCGTAGATCTCGTGGTTTCGTCCGGTTACCGTAGATCTCGTGGTTTTGTCCGGTTACGGTAGATCTCGTGGTTTCTTCCGGGTACCGTAGATCTCGTGGTTTCGTCCGGGTACCGTAGATCTCCTGGTTTCGTCCGGGTACCGTAGATCTCCTGGTTTCGTCCGGGTGCCGTAGATCTCGTGGTTTCGTCCGGGTGCCGTAGATCTCGTGGTTTCGTCCGGGTACCGTAGATCTCGTGGTTTCGTCCGGGTGCCGTAGATCTCGTGGTTTCGTCCGGGTGCCGTAGATCTCGTGGTTTCGTCCGGGTACCGTAGATCTCGTGGTTTCGTCCGGGTACCGTAGATCTCGTGGTTTCGTCCGGGTACCGTAGATCTCGTGGTTTCGTCCGGGTACCGTAGATCTCGTGGTTTCGTCCGGGTACCGTAGATCTCGTGGTTTCGTCCGGGTACCGTAGATCTCGTGGTTTAGTCTGGATGTCGTAGGTCTCGTAGTTTTGGTATAATCTGGATATTGTAAAACTTGTAGTATGATTATAACCTCAGATCATGTTCTAGCGCGAGGGCCTCTTTGTCTAGCCCAATATGGCTTTTTTAACTAGGTTGTGGGAACCTAGTTAAAAAAGCCATATTGGGCTAGAGAAAGAGGCCTAATATGGGTTTCTTTAACTATGGATTATAGAGACAACTGTTGATATTATAGCTTCTTCTAGAACAATGTACTTCTACCAAATTAAGGTCAGAGATTCAAATCAGAGGTTTATTACGTACAAACACGGCAAAAGCGACTCGCGATCAAATTCGATTAGAGAATTCAGTCTCAAAAGTTCGTGACTTGCAAATGAGGCAATGGCGACTGGCGAGTTTAAAAATAAGCAAAAAACCTCAAAGCGGCGATAAAAAAAACTCCCCTATTATGACGTCAACAGAAGCTTCATCCCGAAACGAATTTTCATTGGTTATGAAAATAATTTTACGTCGTCCTCTGCGTCAAAAATAGAACACCAACAGGGTTGCCACGGCATTATCAGAACCAAATTCCCTGACTATTCTAGGTTTTCCCTGACCTTTTTCTGAGATTTTCCCTGACCTTTTTAGGCCGAGAGTGTGAATGTTTACAGCACGTTTTAAGTGTTTATGATTAAATAAACTCGATCTACATTAAGTTTTCCAATGTATTTGTTTCACCGAAATGAATAAGAAACATTTAAACTTTAAATAACAGTCCAAGAGATTTTTTAAAGGCATTAACTTGACATAAAAACAATTCTAGACAGCATTTTTAAGGATTGCTCTAGAGTTTACTCTGTCTTAAGAGATGATGAGGAGAAACTTTCAATAAAGATTTATCTCCAAAAATTTTACCCACTAAAATCAAATTCCCTGACTTTTCCCTGACCTTTTTGGCCCATTTTTAAATTCCCTGACTTTTCCAGGTTTTCCCTGACCCGTGGCAACCCTGACCAATTCTGTCCGACCGAAAGCTGTTTCGGTCGCGTTCTGCGGAAGATGTTTTGCCGCAGAGGTTTCATTGTTTCCGTCGGGTTTTCGGTCAAGTGGGAAATAAGCTTAACTCTACACAATGACAAGGGCATAAATCATTTTGCAATACCCCGTGAGGTTTCTAATGTGCTAAGGTTGTACTGCACCCAAGAACGATCTAAGGTTACACGTCGTCTCGTGTACACTATAATGTTACGAAGAGTGCCACATAAACTTGTGAACATGCCTGCCCAATTCGATACTCTCGGGATCCAGTGACCACAACACTATAAGCGGCCATTTTTAGCTTAGCATGGCGACTGGCGAGTTAAAAAAATAAACAAAAAAACCTCAAAGCGGCGATAAAAAAAACTCCCCTATTATGACGTCAACAGAAGCTTCATCCCGAAACGAATTTTCGTTGGTTATGAAAATAATTTTACGTCGTCCTCTGGCGTCAAAAATAGAACACCAATTCTGTCCGACCGAAAGCTCTTTCGGTCGCGTTCTGCGGAAGATGTTTTGCCGCAGAGGTACTTAAGCTAGATTCCCACTCGACGGAAAACACGACGGAAACACGGCAGAAAGGGGTTCGACCGAAAAATCTTTACGCCGAGCCCGATGGAATTTCCGTTCAGTCGGGCGTAAGTTGTGTTCTATTTTTTCGGTCGTCTTCGGCGTTACGCCGATGTCTCAGCCAATGAAATTATCCCACTGAAAACGTAATAAATTTCAAGAGCGCACCCACACGCGAGATCGATTGATAGCCGCCATTTTTTATTGTGGTTGACCAAGGCTTATCGGAAACACGCCACCAAGAAAGAAAAATTAAACTAACGGAAGTAAAAAGAGATATGATGTTAATAAGGAAGACTTTACCGAGGATGTTAGAAAATATCCCTTCTTGTACGATCTAAGCGACAAGGGGACAAAGATACCAATTCAGAGTGTGAAATAGATGTTGTGGAAACCACTCAAATCTGTCACGTGACCCAAAAATATCTACCGCCAAACTCAAAATTCAGATGTAGTGTGAATGATCTACCGCCGGACGCCGGCGTAAGTTAAATTTTCTACCGTCGGCTGTGTGATTTCCGCCGGTTTTTTTCGGTCAAGTGGGAATCTAGCTTTACAAGTCCCACAATTACGCTGCCGATTTACAAGACCCATAAATACGCTGCCAGTTTTCACGTCCCCATAAATACGCTGCCAGTTTTCACGTCCCCATAATTACGCTGCCCGTTTACAAGTGCCATAATTACGGTGCCCGCTTACAAGTCCCACAATTACGCTGCCCGCTTACAAGTCCCACAATTACGCTGCCCGCTTACAAGTCCCACAATTACGCTGCCCGCTTACAAGTCCCACAATTACGCTGCCCGCTTACAAGTCCCATAATTACGCTGCCCGTTTTCACGTCTCATAATTAGGCTGCCCGTTTTCACGTCTCGTAATTACGCTGCCCGTTTTCAGGTCCCTCAATTACGCTGCTCGTTTTCGCGTCCCTCAATTACGCTGCTCGTTTTCACGTCCCATAATAACGCTGCTCGTTTTCACGTCCCATAATTACGCTGCCCGTTTTCACGTCTCATAATTACGCTGCCCGTTTTCAGGTCCCTCAATTACGCTGTTCGTTTTCGCGTCCCTCAATTACGCTGCTCGTTTTCGCGTCCCTCAATTACGCTGCTCGTTTTCGCGTCCCTTAATTACGCTGCTCGTTTTCACGTCCCATAATAACGCTGCTCGTTTTCACGTCCCATAATTACGCTGCCCGTTTTCACGTCCAATAATTACGCTGCCCCTTTTCACGTCCCATAAATACGCTGCCCGTTTACAAGTCCCATAAATACGCTGCACGTTTACACGTCCGATAATTACGCTGCTCGTTTTCACGTCCCATAATTACGCTGCTCGTTTTCACGTCCCATAATTACGCTGCTCGTTTTCACGTCCCATAATTACGCTGCTCGTTTTCACGTCCCATAATTACGCTGCTCGTTTTCACGCCCCATAATTACGTTACTCGTTTTCATGTTCCATTAGCTAGGCTAATAAGTATAATATAGAACAACTATGCGAACACAGTAATGTATGTATGAACTTGGGCCTACCTCTTTTTCTTGGTATTCTTGAAACTTCGAGTTATCTTCAGTTTGCTTTTGAAGGAGCTTTTGATAATTACTTTTCGCGCTCTTTAGAGCTGAAAAGTATTGTTCCGACCTCTGTTGGCTGGACGGCTGGCTGGATTTGGTGTAACCGCATAATAAGTTTCGTCATAAATAAACTTTTTGAATTTCAAATTTCCCGCGAATTTTTGAGTCGAAATTCATCCGTAGTACACCTCACACCTCATAGGTGGCGTAACGTATTTAATTTCAATTGAAATTATTTTTCTGTCGGCGCCGGGCCTCGAACCCGCAATGTCCCAATCCATACGAGACGTCAGTGAAGAACGCCCGAGCGCGCGCCTTACCACGAAGCCACGCTTGCTTGTAATATAGAGTCAGATAATTTATAGTGAAGAGAAGAGAGAGGTACAACGATACGGACCCCCCCCCACCTCCCCGACGCCCGCCACGAGACGAGAGAGAGAGGACCCCCCCCCACCTCCCCGACGCCCGCCACTGGATGCTGTCGAATATATATTGTATCGCGCTAGAGGAAGAGAGACAGTTGCTTGCAATTTTTTTTTTGCAATTTATAATTATTATATATCTTTTTAATCCTAGGCAAGATTAGATTTCTACTTGGGAACTTAAACATTACAATTAATATTATCATATTAATCAAAAAAGAAATTAAAGTTCTCCCCGACAGAAGGCGCGCTAAGCAGAGAGAGTTTTCTAATTTTACCAATGATATCGTTTTTGAAGACTCGTCTGCTTAAAAGTTAGGGAGGTTGATTACTTTTCGCGCTCTTTAGAGCTGAAAAGTATTGTTCCGACCTCTGTTGGCTGGACGGCTGGCTGGATTTGGTGTAACCGCATAATAAGTTTCGTCATAAATAAACTTTTTGAATTTCAAATTTCCCGCGAATTTTTGAGTCGAAATTCATCCGTAGTACACCTCACACCTCATAGGTGGCGTAACGTATTTAATTTCAATTGAAATTATTTTTCTGTCGGCGCCGGGCCTCGAACCCGCAATGTCCCAATCCATACGAGACGTCAGTGAAGAACGCCCGAGCGCGCGCCTTACCACGAAGCCACGCTTGCTTGTAATATAGAGTCAGATAATTTATAGTGAAGAGAAGAGAGAGGTACAACGATACGGACCCCCCCCCCACCTCCCCGACGCCCGCCACGAGACGAGAGAGAGAGGACCCCCCCCCCCACCTCCCCGACGCCCGCCACTGGATGCTGTCGAATATATATTGTATCGCGCTAGAGGAAGAGAGACAGTTGCTTGCAATTTTTTTTTTGCAATTTATAATTATTATATATCTTTTTAATCCTAGGCAAGATTAGATTTCTACTTGGGAACTTAAACATTACAATTAATATTATCATATTAATCAAAAAAGAAATTAAAGTTCTCCCCGACAGAAGGCGCGCTAAGCAGAGAGAGTTTTCTAATTTTACCAATGATATCGTTTTTGAAGACTCGTCTGCTTAAAAGTTAGGGAGGTTGATTTACTAATAAAATTAAATGTATTAACAAAATGAAACTCGAGTCAGCGTTTTAAAACTATAACTAGTTTGGGACGGAGGTACCATTGCTCACTATTTGTTTGGCAAGTTTAAAATTAAATGATCACTTAACGGAACTGACATAAAATAATAGGTAGATTTTTGCAGAATTAAATTGCAGATTCTTTGCAAAATTAACTAATCATTTTGGCAGTTTCCGCTCTCGCTGGGTTCATAACAGTTACGTAAGTGATAATTATAAAAATAAAATCAACAAAATCAACAACTCAAAGATAAAAAATGAAATTTATGATCAAATTGAAACTAATTTCAATCAACGACAAACGGAATCAACTAATCATTTTGGCAGTTTCCACTCTCGCTGGGTTCATCTACTAATAACAGTTTCGTAAGTGATAATTATAAAAATAAAATCAACAATCTCATAAAATCAACAGCTCAAAATATAAAATGAAATTTATGATCAAAATGAATCTAATTTCAATCAACGACAAACGGAATCAACGTGTTCATCTCTCCATCCACGGAAATATGAAATTTCTACATGAAACATGAAAGTGCTATCAACCTAACAATTTTTAGAAATGTAATTTTAATCAATGAAACATACTCATTTAAAGTTAAGTAATTATAAGTCGCTAATTTGATTATTATATTTAAAAAATTATATTATTTAAGTAATAAATTTAACGATGGTGTTGATAGTACCAATAGAGTATTCAAGGATTGATTACGTTAATATCAACGTATCAAACAAAAAGTATTTAATTATAATTTGGAATTTCAATTTAAATTTATACAGTTTTTTAATTGCCCATTGAGATTCAGAGTCTGTCACTGAATGTTGAAGATCTCCAGTCTCTGCCAAGTGATTTAAATTTTCAGACCCTCTCTGTGGGAAAGGGGGAATTAAATTAACGAGACTTACAAACTGACATCATCCTTAAATTAAATAAGGATTATAAATGAAAATTTAAATCAAGGTATTGAAGGTTTAATTAACGTTACTTTGAAAGTATCAAATTAAAAATTTACAACTTAAGCTCATCAATAAAAAGAACATTAAGATAATTATTAATAGGCATAAACAATCATCAATAAAAAGAACATTAAGATAAATATTAATAGGCATAAACAATCATCAATAAAAAGAACATTAAGATAATTATTAAAAGGCATGGGCATGGACAATTTTACTCGGACCCCGAGTCCCCGACTCCCCGTCCCCCCGTCCCGATACACTAAAGACCGAGGCTTAAACCTCGTAGCTCGCGGCCATCTTTATTGTTTACATCATGGGCTCGTCACTACAGGGTAGGAAATAAGACAGGTTTACAAGTCCCAAACCAGTTTATTAATTGCTCGGACCAGTTTATTTATTCCAAAAGTTGGGGTCAGTGGTATCAGGGAGCACTTTATTAATTAGGGTTTTTGGAAAAAATAGACGGTGGGACCAGTTTATAAATTCAAGGTTCCTTTTTAGAATTTTTCTAGCTCAACACATTTTCTACCAATTCTACTCCTAGGTAGTTAGTACTCCTTGGCTACAACTTCCCTACAAAAGTTTTGTATTCTATTGACTATTGATCTTGTCTAGCGTCTATACTCTAGAATGAGTCTCTTGTAGTCGACAGTCTAGACCATAGCCAGTACTAGTTGTCAGTAATCGTATTTCTCAGTAGTGCATGGTCACATTACAAGATTTTGATCTGGCTTACTGATAGCGAGAGAAGATATTGCCGCTGAATTTATGGAAAATGCAATAAGGAATAAGGCTAGTTCAGAAAAGGATTAAGAACTTCAAATATCATTAGACATGTTGATTGATATTTAGTGGCAACTAGTTGAAAAATTGTGATAAGAAATAAAAGTTAACTGTTATGGATTGTTATATGCTACTTTTTCCTACAGTAAAAAATTCAAATTCAATTAGAATTTTCAGCTTCTTTACTTTTGTGTCTTTACGTGCTTTTTATTCTCACCATTTTAGAAATTTAATTTATAGTGGGACCGGTAAAATAATAATTAATGCGAGGGTCACTGGTCCCAAGGACCACCACCACATCCGCGACACCAATTCGCCGCAACCCACTCCGAAACAGACGAGCGCCTGAAAGGCTCAACCTATGAGACAGCAGCTAAACCAAGTTTTCACCATAATAACAATAACCTCATGAAGGACAGTATAAATAATGAGTTTAAACAAACTTTTCACCATAATAACAATAACCTCATAAAGGACAGTATAAATAATGACTTTAAACAAACTTTTCACCACAATAACAATAACCTCATAAAGGACAGTATAAAATAGTGACTTAAACAAAGTTAAATCTGAATTACAATCTACCTCATTAAGCTCAACCAAACTGTTACAAATGCATAGCGCAATATTACAAGTTGCCAATGATCTTCGAATTTTATTGTTAAACCCTCACATTATCTTAAGACTCATACAGTCACTGGGTTTTAATCTCACGGGAGAGTATTGCTATATTCGTAATTCCCGCCTATTCCAAACACAACCTAGATGGCGCCCCATCCTCAGATATCGATTGATTGTAACCCCCATTTTCTAAGCATGAGATATAGCATAAGGACATTATCTCTCTCTCTCTAAGGGCCCAAGATTCTATGTTACGGTTGAAATGTATGTATGTCCGATTTGGTCAGCCATCCGTCTCATCTCAAGTGGTATAATAATTGTATAGCCTAAACAGAGGCCGAGCGCATTCGCTGCAGAGTAACCCGGCATTGAACATTTTTCCCTCCTTCAAAGATTTCTCACGACAGCTCTTCGTGATTTTTACTAAGCGCGAATTTACCTCTTGTGTCTGAGAGAGCTGGGGGGTTCTGGAAATTCTCTTACTTATTTTTTCCCCTCAGTCCTTCCTCTCTCGCGGCCCTCGCCTACCCGCCTTTTTTAGTTTGATTCCCAACCGCTTGGGAGCGTTATCTCAGAGCTCGCCTCTAGACCACCACCGGCTTAGGATATCGGTCGTGGCTGATTTTGAAAATTATTTTTCTCTCCCGCGAATTTGACGAAAAATTCGGAAGGAGCCCCTATACAAAATCTAAGTCACATCTAGCAGAACTAGATGTTTTTGCTAATAGATGCGCTTGGGCCCTTAGAGAGAGAGATATAATCTCCTTATGGATATAGGCAAAGAGAATTTAGAAGGGGAGTGGAAGGGGTGGTTTGGAATGTAGCGCAACGTCGTCTGCTAAACGTTATCTAGGCAGGTCGATTTCCGGTATGATGCGTTGGTAACAGAGATATTTTAGAACACGTGACCGGAAACTCGCCTACCCCAAAAAGCTCAACGCGACATCTTGTTTGGGCGTCATCACGTTTAATAGAGTCAAAGGGGGGCTTTCCACTACCCTTCTAAATTCTCTCTGATATAGGAGAGAACATTCCTCACTTCTTTATCCGCACTCAAGCGGCATCCTTGCCACCCAATGTAACGAATGACCATAATCATATGGTAGAATAAATCTTGGATATTGATTAGTATATCTCGCCTAATTAATCCACCAAGACTTGAACACTACAGTTAATTACTTATTTAATTAAACTGTAAACCAAATTCTTACTAGATTGGTTTTATTCATAATCGTAATGCTATTTTATAAACAATGGAAAAAAACCTGAAAATTTTAAATTTGTCGGGGTCAATGAATATAGTAATACTAATTCTAGTCACTAGAGGGCGCGAAAAGTGTAATCTGGCCGGGGCCATCTTGTTGGTATTAAGATCTATACTAGGAAGCTACGATTTGCTGTTTCCAGCTCTGTCGCTGGTATAGAATCATCCAAGGCCTTTTGCAAATTTAACACTTTGCTATGAGCCCTCTCCTAAAATAACCGCAGCCAATTAGCACGCTAAGGCACATTATACAAACATCCTAACCCTATAACGCTTAAGTATGTGTTTATCGTTAGGGCTTATACAATAGAGCTATCTCAGTTGTGACGTCAGTGCCTAGGTAAAACCGTCATGGGCTTAGCTTTTTCAGTGGGCGGCCATGTTTGGTACCGCTTTGGCTCTAAGGGGAAATAGCATGGGTGACGTCACAATAAGGCTTCTGAGATAGCTCTATTGGCATTGTCCACCACAAAATAATTGAGCTATTGTCTACTGTGATTCTCTTTCGTGTTCGAGTAGGCGATTGTTCCTGTTTACAGCAAATGAATGACCGAGTATACACCGCCGAGTGATGCCACTCTACGATGTATACACCGCCGAGTGATGCCCATCTGGGCCATCTACGAGATGCAGCGCCAAGTAACGTCCCTCTACCAGAGAGAATTTACAATAAGGAGTGGAAACTGAGGAATATAATGTAGCTCAAAAATCACGTGATCAACAAAACTCGTCAGGTCTATTTCCAGTATGAAATTTTGTGGCCCCTCCCTCCGGGGCGGGTCTAGAATGTTGCCGGAGGGTCTCTAGGGGATATGGACACTACCATTTTAGCGGAAGGGAAACGTCGGACTAAAAATATCTCCAGATGGCGCCAGTCGCACTCGAAGTTGCGAACAATTATTGGGTAATTGTACAACCAATAGTGTTTGAGCATGGACTAACTAACGCTAGGGATTGTTCACTAACCGGGTTTCCCATGTAATGCTATCGCCAACTACATGTTCCGAATTATTCCTTGATTTCCCTCTTCATTCCCCCAATTTATTGGACCAAAACGGATGTAGATATAGCGCCATCTCTAGGCAAAATAAATAGTTTTTGCCCAATTTAGGCAGGATTTCAGTTTTGACGTCATAGAACACGTGATATTTGGTCCAATTTTCTTATAACTTCCTGTTAGGGATAGTAGCTGCTGCTAGGGGGCGTTTGGAACATGCATGCTTTATCTTTTCGGGGGAACGAACTATCCCTAGCGTTAGTTAATCCATGGTTTGAAGGAAACTTGTTTTTACCAGGGCAATTTAAGCAACGCAGCCTTCTTGTTTGAGCTACATTGTATTTAGCACTGTCAAGGGCAAGAGCTTCCACTCCCTATTATGAATTCTCTCTGCCTCTACCCATATATGAAGGATGTGTGCTCACTGCAACTACCCTTTCGACTCATTCTTATGGAGTGCTTATAGTAACATATTTCAAATTAAATATACCTTGTATCGTAATAAATATTTCATTTTCTCCAGACTATTCAGTTCGAGGCTCAACAACTCTTTTATTTTCTGTTACGTACTATATACAATGCTTTAGCTTTACCCCATATTGACTACTGCTCATCTATTTGGACCCCTTCTGGAAAAAATGTAATGACATCGTTGCAGAAGGCCCAAAATCGGTTTACAAAATTATCACCACTATTAGAAAAACTACCAGCCGCCGACAGATTATCTAAACCAGGAGTTCATAATAACCCGAAGTACGAAACTGGTTAAAAAGCCCGTAACAACAAAGTTTCACCGTAAAGCTCAGCGGATTCATACACCGCTTAACTCCCAAAGAAATAGTTACCCCATTTTTTAGCGCCCACGCGCATTAACTTACACACTTCCGGTTTAGCATAGCACTATTTTTATCTTGTGATTGTAGGAGCGAAAATGGCTCACGTCTGCTTCAGTCGGAACGGTGTAAATTAAGCCTTGGCTAAGAAGTTGGCTTTTAGTCGGGGTTTCTAGTTTTCTACAAAACATTTAAACGATCCTCAATAATGTTTTGTTGTGATATGTGTGAGTGAGAATTCCGTGGTTAAATTGAAACGGTTTGGACAAATTTATTCGCAGTATCTTTAATATAAGAATTGCAACGTGTTTCTACGTCCACCATATCGCCATTTTTCTTTTCGACGGAAATCCCAGCCAACGGAAGTTTTGGAACGAAAACCAAGGAGCATAGATACCACTACGATATACTGTAAGGTTGTATGTCCATAAACAGGCTAATCCTTTCTATGCGCAACGACAGAATCTTGTTGTTCGCGATTTTTACCATTAGCTCTATGGCCAGTTTCATACTTCCCCCCCGAAGGGGGGTTATTATGAACTCCTGTCTAAACTAACCATCAACCCCATCCATCATAGACACCAGATAAATGACTTGTGCCTTCTTCATGACTTTTTTAATAACAAACTAGATCTGCACTTCGATACATTTTTCACGTCTTCAGTGTATACTAGTACGCGCGGTCATCCTCATAAATTGTCTAAACCACGTGCTACAACAACCGTCCGTCAAAACCATTTTACACGCAGCATTATAAACCTATGGAATGATCTCCCAGCAGATTTAGTATCCCTTAAAGATAAGTCTTGTTTTCGAAAGGCCCTTATATTACATTACACCCAAAATACCAACACAAATTACTATTAGTTCCTACCAACTATTAAAAGTTACTGTTATTTAGCCAATAATTGTTTCAAGGCTGTGTGTTTTATTTTATTTTATTTTTTTTTCTTCTTCTTTGTGTATTTTTACTTTATATACCATTTACTGTGATAACTATAACCAAATGTATACATTTCTTACTTTTATATGCAATACCTGTGATAATTATAACCATTTGTATTACAAGGCGGTCTTCAAAAGTCAACCTATGACTTTATGTACCAAACAACAAATAAATAAATGACAGCTTCATTTTCCTTTCTTAGATCACTTTCTGATGCAGCGGAAACTTCAAGTCTCCTCGATAAAAACTTGACTCTACAAACAAGCTGTGAATCTTTCAACGCAGCTTCAGCCAAGGCTTTTTTCATTTCATCTTCATCTTTTTCAAGTGTTAATATAAGATTCTGTCAATTGTAATTTCGATAAGAATATTAGGCGACCTTTAATTGCCTTCATAAAGAACCGAAAAAACTCGCAATTAGTCGAACTATAACGAAACAATTTTCACTTAAGTTAATAGAACCATACTGAAACAATTTTCAATTAATCGAGCTATATTGAAACAATATTCAATCAATCGAACAATTTTCAATTAATCAAACTATACAGAAACAATAGTCAAGCCACCGCCTCCTATATGTAATCCAAGCCCGTGCACGGTGAAATATTTAGGGGGGACTTTATGTTGTATATGAATGGCATTTTATCCCAATAGGTGGCGGGATTTATCCGAGATTCGAAATAATGGTTGTGTTCGCACAATACATTTTCTTCGACTAGTTGGACAACCTTGACTAAAGTGATATAAGTATTTGATTATATTTCTCATATCATGATGATTAATTTGAAATAATCCAAGATTAAATTAAGTACATAGTAGGGGAAAATCTTGAAATTGAATGGGAAAAATTGGAATTTGAGATGCAAATTAGATGAGGAAATAGGATTTTAATATTAAAATCATATGAATTATAGGAAAGTGATTAGGAAATAAGATTTAAATATTAAAATCATATGAATTATAGGAAAGTGATTAGGAAATAAGATTTAAATATTAAAATCATATGAATTATAGGAAAGTGATTAGGGAAATTATAGGATTATTGATTAGTAAATTATAGGATTATTGATTAGTAAATTATAGGATTATTGATTAGCAAATTATAGGATTATTGATTAGTAAATTATAGGATTATTGATTAGTAAATTATAGGATTATTGATTAGTAAATTATAGGATTATTGATTAGTAAATTATATCTAAATACAGGATAATCTAGGAAAACCAAGATAAACAAATGAACTAATTGCGTACAATTTCACCCTTGAATTTGAAAACTGTAGTTTAACAACGGTGGGTTAACTTTAAAGTGAATAAATTCCCTCATTAAGCGAAGAAAATTAAACAAAGTAAACTAAAATTTGAAATGGAAATCTTAATATAGGAACATGTTTAATTCTTTTAGCAGTTTTCATCTGAAATATCAAAGATCTCCAACCTAGCATAGACAGGAATTAACCAATTCAAAAAGAGGAAAATAACGGTCGTTTTCAAAATCTCTTACGTCACGCCGTGACGTAAAAGCTATAGTTAATCACGCCTCTAGCGGTAGAGACTGGCGAATTAAAAACCCACTCCTGGAAATTTTATTGGGTCGGCGAACGGTCTTGGATTAGGAGATGGTGGTCAAGCAATCGAACTATACTGAAACAATAGCCAAGCAATTAGTGGTCGGCATTTGGATAGGATAATATCTGTTTGTTTTATCTTTATTCATAATTTGAAATTATCCACGTGAAGTCTATGATTAATGCAATGTAATCACGAATAATTATCTCATTATAATTCATGAATAACTGATTAACCAAAATTCTGTGGATTATCTTGTCCAAACGCCGACCACTACAAGCAACCGAACAATTTTCAATTAATCGAACTATTTTAGTAACGCTATTTACATACCTCAAAGGCCTCCAATCTCGTTTTCAAAGTATCGCGGACTTGCATTTCTCTCTCACATTCTTCAGTCCAAGTCCGCTTTTCACTGTGAAATTTCTCCCATTCAGACAGGATGTTTTTATAAAGTGATGGCACACTAGCAGTGTTGTGCGACTGGTGAGTTGGGCTTGCACTTACTTCACCTTCACTCATGTCTACATCAGATCTGTTGCTTATTTCCTGCAATGAATACATAGTTCACAATGTGTTCACCCTTGCGAAAAGAGTTTCATTCATGTAAAAACATAGTAACACATTTCATTCGTGTAAAAAACATAGTAACACATTTCATTCATGTAAAAACATAGTAACACATTTCATTCATGTAAAAACATAGTAACACATTTCATTCATGTAAAAACATAGTAACACATTTCATTCGTGTAAAAAACATAGTAACACATTTCATTCATGTAAAAACATAGTAACACATTTCATTCATGTAAAAACATAGTAACACATTTCATTCATGTAAAAACATAGTAACACATTTCATTCATGTAAAAACATAGTAACACATTTCATTCATGTAAAAACATAGTAACACATTTCATTCATGTTAAAACATAGTAACACATTTCATTCGTGTAAAAAACATAGTAACACATTTCATTCATGTAAAAACATAGTAACACATTTCATTCATGTTAAAACATAGTAACACATTTCATTCGTGTAAAAAACATAGTAACACATTTCATTCATGTAAAAACATAGTAACACATTTCATTCATGTAAAAACATAGTAACACATTTCATTCATGTAAAAACATAGTAACACATTTCATTCATGTAAAAACATAGTAACACATTTCATTCATGTAAAAACATAGTAACACATTTCATTCGTGTAAAAACATAGTAACACATTTCATTCATGTAAAAACATAGTAACACATTTCATTCATGTAAAAACATAGTAACACATTTCATTCATGTAAAAACATAGTAACACATTTCATTCATGTAAAAACATAGTAACACATTTCATTCATGTAAAAACATAGTAACACATTTCATTCGTGTAAAAAACATAGTAACACATTTCATTCATGTAAAAACATAGTAACACATTTCATTCGTGTAAAAACATAGTAACACATTTCATTCATGTAAAAACATAGTAACACATTTCATTCGTGTAAAAAACATAGTAACACATTTCATTCATGTAAAAACATAGTAACACATTTCATTCGTGTAAAAACATAGTAACACATTTCATTCATGTAAAAACATAGTAACACATTTCATTCGTGTAAAAACATAGTAACACATTTCATTCATGTAAAAACATAGTAACACATTTCATTCATGTAAAAACATAGTAACACATTTCATTCATGTTAAAACATAGTAACACATTTCATTCGTGTAAAAACATAGTAACACATTTCATTCGTGTAAAAACATAGTAACACATTTCATTCGTGTAAAAACATAGTAACACATTTCATTCGTGTAAAAAACATAGTAATTAACACATTAATTAATTCTATAAACATACAAATACTAATTATTTATGTCGAAGTCATTTGATTATATTTGTTTCAGCACGTTTAAACAATTAGTAGACTAATATCACTTAATTAGTGAATATGGTTCGTCGGACGGTTATAAGGAAGTACGCAATTTTATACAGGGTGTTTCAAAAAGGGGGGTAGGACCAAAGTGCAGTGGAATTTGAGTCAAAAATGTTCTATGACGTTTTACCCTAAGGGCAAGATAACTGCTTTACGATGACCCCTTTAAATTAAGAAACTAATTTAAGTAAGAGGTCATCGGCAAAGTGTCATAGAACATTTTTGACTCAAAATCGACCATAGAACTCACTGTACTTCGGTCCTACCACCCTATTTAAAACACTTGTATATTCTAAAAGGAAAAACAGACTTCTTACCGATTCAGATCTAATTGGAGAAGATGGCAATCTATCACTAGCTTTGGAAACACTAATTTTATCAGATTTCACGTCTGCGTGAATTTCAGATGCATCAGATAATCCACTGTTGGTTGGACTAAACGGGATATTACCCATTGTTCGTAACTGTAAAATTAAAATTGCTTTAATAGAATTAAACCACCTTTAAAGGGAATGCGAATTCACAATTTCATATCATATTTGACCACGAAAGTGGTATTATGTTACACTTTCAAGCCTCTACTTTCAAAATATCAAGTTTTTAATATAATTGAACCAAAGTTTCTATTTTTAAAATCCATTGGAAAATCACGAAAACTCAGTTTCGATATATCAATCATTTTGTCTTGTCTAGCTTGTTCGCCCGTTTGACGACATGACTATGACGTCAGGAAAAAAAGCGCGGGAATCCTATACGCGTCTCTCGAGCTTCTCTCCAGTCTAAACTCTGGGTCTGATAGCGGAGAGAGTGGCGCCATCTGTAAGGGGAAAAATATATCTGTGACGTCAGCCTACGGGAAACGTTTTAGCCTTTCTTAAAAAGTGGATTTCAAATAATTTCGTATGCAGCATTTTCAAATGCATATTGCCAAATAATAATTAGAAATCGGAGAATTAGAAGCTTGATATTTTTGAATTCACAGAAATTAATTCTATCTTTTGTTATATAAATCAGAGGTTTTTCAAATGAAGCTTCTCATTCCCTTTAAATAGTTCAAATTCCGCCCTCTGCCTAGCTTGACCATCGAGTAGCTTTTTTAGTACTTGCCTTGTCTTCGGCCTTATTCAGCTTATTCATTGAACTAATGGCTTGTTGCCGGATAATTTTCAATTCGCCACGTAAGGCCTCATTCTGACCTTGAAGCTGATCAACTTGACATTTTAAGATCCAAATTGGATCGTAACAACCCGCGATTTCCCTAACTTCAATCGCGGCAACCAGCTGCTCGAGGGTTGGACATTTTAATACGACATCTGCTTTGCCTAATTGGGTTGAAAGTCAAGAGTTCAAAGACTTTAAAACAACGGAAAAATCAAAGTTAATTACCATCTTCCTCTTTCAAGGCCTCTAAAATTTCTTTCATGCCCATGAAAAGGCTTTTGTTTTCTCTTTCGAAATTTATAAGTTGGATTCTCAGGTCTCCATTTTCTAGACGAACTTTCTCAATGGTTTCTAAAATACTGTCAAGTTCATCCCTCTAACAATATCGAATAGAAAGAATTAGTTTCATAATTGTTCCCTAGGAGGTGCAGAAAAGGTGACATATTGTGGGAGCCCTCCCTTATAAAATATTGGATGATTAAAAGGTAGACATTGCATGAATTCCAAGTGATTGTTGCCAAGTACATGTCGTTTTACGTGACACCACGTGTCAATGACTATCACGTGTATTTGAGAGGTATTTCATTTGTGAATATCGGCTCTCTCTCTAAAGTGTCACGTTATATTGCCTTTCCTACTTCGTGGGTGAATCTAGCATCACTAGCATATGCCCATGGATATGTGCATTCCTGATGGGGTGAATAACATCCAAGAATCACGTCAGGGCCAAGTCTATACTGCTTGGTAATAGCTCAGTAGTAACGGAAAAACTACTATACACGTGTGTTGGGTTGTTTACAGCAAATGTCAGAGGAACACCCCACCCCTAACAACTTGGCTAACCTTCTATACACCAGATTTGCCTTGCCAAAGGCAGGAACCAATCAGAATTCGTCCATGAGGGCAGAGCTGTATCGTTTTCTACTGTTGGTAGGGTAGTGTTAATTAATCACTTAAATAATGGGCAGCAGTTGTAACAAAACTTCTTTATTGTTCTGCCTCGTACTTGCTACTACGTTCTAGAGAGTTCTGCCTTGCTCTTGTCTTTTTACAGTACAGTGTCGCCCTCTTGGTAACAACAGTATAGGCGGGAAGTCCAAACATGCTATTGATACATCTCTTCTCGTAAAACAAAACAAATGTTACTTTAATCGTATGAAACTTTAAACTATATTAAGTTGAAATTTTAAACCATATTAACTTGAAACTTTAAATTTTAAACCATATTAACTTGACACTTTAAATTTTAAAACATATTAACTTGAAAACATATTAACTCTAAACATATTAAACACTAATCGTCAATGTTAAGAAATGGATGACGTCCAGCCTTAGAGGTCCAGCCTTCTCGGTGGTTTAATCACCCTAGTAGATCTTCTCAGTGGAATATCATCTCTGACCTCGAGCGGAGGTACTGGGGGACTGACGGCTTCCTTTTCTGCGACTCGCGGTGAGGATGGCGTCGGTGTTTCTTCAGTCTTCAAAATCTGGTGGCGATTTCGTCTCAGAAGAGCCCCATCATCCAGTTGTACTTGATACGACCGCGGTGTTAGTTCCTGTTTGATCTGTCCTTTCCGTGCCCAACTCGAATCGTTTGGATTGTGAATTCGTATCACGTCGCCCTGCTCCAATTTCGCCAGAGGTCGACCACTCGAGACCTGTGAATGTTTCTTTGGTGGTGGTTGTCGTGTTGGTTTATGGTAGACCGGCAGACGTGTTCGCAAAGTCCGACCCATAAGCAACTGAGACGGGGATTTCCCATGATCTAGTGGTGTGTTGCGATAGCTTAACAACCCAAGTTCAAAATCCTCTTTAGAATCCAGAGCTTTTTTCAAGAGCCGTTTCGCTATCTGAACCCCTTTTTCAGCTAATCCGTTTGAACGTGGATAGTGTGGGCTCGATCTAGTTGACGTGAAGCCATAGGCTTTCGCAAAACTCTGAAAGTCAGTTGAATCGAAAGGCATATTGTCTGACAACACCTCTTCCGGTATGCCATGCCGTCCGAATATTCTTTTAAGACTTTTTATGACTGTACTTGTTGCTGTGGATTTGAGCGCTTCAACTTCGATGTAGGTTGAATATGCGTCGATGACCACAATATAATCAATGCCTGAGAGATGGAAAAGGTCTGTGGCTACTCTGATCCATGGTTTACTCGGGGTGTCTCTCATCAACAGTGGTTCGTGAGGTGGAATGTAATGTACTTTATTACAGGAAGCGCAACTTTTACACGTTCGCTCTATATCCTCATTTAACTTTGGCCAATAGAGTGCTTGTCTCGCTCGCCTGCGACATTTCTCAATCCCTAGATGACCATCGTGTATTAGGCGTAACATCTCGGGTCGTAAGATCTGTGGTACTACTATTCGTGTACCCTTGAGTATGAGGCCCTCAGCTGCCGTTAGTTCGGACCTCACACCGGCATAAGCGTGTAATGTCGAATCCATGTTCGCCCATCCCGTTGACATTTGTTGTCGTAAGGCCATTAGCGTATTATCCTTGGCAGTGGCGTCTCTTAAGCGTTGCAGCATCAAGTTTCCTACTGGTAAGCTTTTGACTACTTCGCTTACATGGATTTCTGTTTCATCTTGCCATGTCTGATTTTCGTGCTTACTTGGCAAAGTGGCTCTTGAGAGTGCATCAGCCACGATTAATTCTTTGCCTGGCTTGAACTCCAGCGTGTATTGATATTTGGTAAGTCTCAAAAATAACCTTTGTAGTCTAGGCGGTATGTCCGCAATTGGTCGCTTTGACATTGCCAATAAGGGTTTATGATCCGTTTCCAGAACGACAGATTTTCCATATATATAATTGTGGAATTTCGTGCATCCAAAGACTAGTCCGAGGCTCTCTTTCTCAATTTGAGCGTACCTTGTTTCAGCATCTGTTAGGGCTCGAGAAGCGTAAGCTACGGGTTTCCATTGATCCTTGTGCTCTTGTAGCAATACGGCCCCTAGACCATAGTTTGAGGCGTCTGTCGATACTTTCGTGTTCTTCGACGGATCATAGAACTGAAGAACCGGTTTGCTTACCAATACCTGTTGTATATACTTCCACTCTTCGTCATGCTCTTCTGACCATTGTGGTTCGAGATCTTGCTTGAGATATGTTCTTAAGTGAATTGTGTGTGAAGACAAATGTGGAACGTATCTTCCTAGAAAGTTTACTACCCCCAAGGCTCTCTGTACATCGGCTCTTGAACGTGGAGTTGGCATCTTTGCAATCGCTTCTACTTTACTCGGGTCTGGTTTCATACCTTCCCTTGAGATCAGCTCGCCCATATACCTGACCTGGTTTGTACGGAATACGCATTTCTCAGGATTTAACGTCGCGTTTGCCTTTGAAAGGCGTCGCAAAGCTTCGTGGAGGTTAGCATCATGTTCGGCAAGTGTTTTACCCCATACCAACACATCATCGTGAAGAGGTCGTATGCCCTCAGCTGAATCAAAAACGTGACTAAAAGCTTTGAAAAAGATCTCCGGTGCTGACGCTATCCCAAACGGCATTCTCTTAAAACAATACCTTCCAAAAGGTGTATTGAAAGTGGTCAATAGCTCACTGTCTGTGTCAAGAGGTATTTGGTAAAAGCCTGAAGCAGCGTCCAATTTTGTGAAAAACGCGGCTCCCGCTAAGTCGGCTTGTATCTCCTCTTTTGTAGGAATAGGAAAATGTTCACGACGAATATTTTCATTCAACCGCTGCGGATCCAGGCAAATTCGTATTCTCCCCTGGCCTGTCTGGTTCGGCTTCTTGCCTTTCTCAATTAGTACCAGAGGGCTCACCCAGTCCGTAGGTTCATCTACCTTCCGTATAATACCGATCTGTTCCATAGAGGCTAGCTCCTGTTGTAGTCTATCCTTCATGGCAAAGGGGATCCTGCGAGGTGGAGATATTACCGGTATGGCATCTTCCTTTAGCTTAATACTGCATTTGGTCTCCAAACAACCAATTCCATTGAATATGGTGGGATACTGTGTAATCATTGCCTGCTTGAATGTTTCATCCCCCTCGGAACTGTCGTTAGTGGAGACTGCTCCTATTTCAGCTGATTTGGGACCTGCCTGTGTGTCCACGAGACCTAGAGATTCACTCGATCTCAGGCCAAGAATTGGTTTCTTATCATCTGGGCCGATGACCAATTTCGTGAGTATTTTGGCACTCCCAACCTGCACAGTCATCCTAACATAACCGTATATGGGTATTTCCTCTCCCATATAACCAGTAACTGTTTTATCGTATGGTTTTAAGTTAGGTTTGTCTTGCAAGTTGTGGTAATAGCGTAGTGGTAAAAGATTCGTCTGTGCTCCAGTATCCACCTTGAATGGAACTGTTGCCTTTGAACCTCCAACTTGGCCATGTACTATCCAGTCTCGGGATGTAGGAGTGTCTATGTTATAAACATTCAAAGAATGTACCTCAGACATGTCAAAGACGTAGTCTTCACTGTCGCTGTTTCCCGTTTCCAGTACGTTTACCTTATGTTTTGCTAGTCGGCAAGCCTTGGCAAAATGGTTATTACCGTTACATTTTAGGCATTTTTGTCCATATGCAGGACATTTCAGACGTTCGTGAGTTCCGCAACATCGATAGCAGTTTTTAATCATATTGCTTGACGATCTGGAGGATGCAGCCTCCGTTTTGGCCGGATATTTCTTATAGGCGTTTCCCGTTGACCGCTTTCCTTTACTATGTGTTAACGAATCTACTTGTTCTTTGTGGGTCTCATGTGTTTTGACATTGTCACCCCATGTTTGTAGTTGCATAGCTAAAGTTTCCGCTGCTTGACAAATAGTTATTGCCTTTGTCAGCGTTAAATCACCATCTGTCTCCGCCATCATACGTTTACGTAATTTGGGATCCTTAATTCCCGTTACGAGTTGATCTCTAATCATGTTGTCTGTTTCCTTAAACTGACAGCTTTTGGCTTTGAGTCTTAAGTCCGTGACGTATTGCTCAACCAATTCGCCCTCGAGCTGCATGCGCCAACGAAATAATTGTCTTTCATGTACCTCATTCTTTTTGGGGCTGCAATAGGCTTCAAACTTGAGAATCGTATTAGCGTAAGTCTTGGGCTCAGCAGTGGTGAATTCAAAGGTATTAAACACATCTATGGCTGCCTGCCCCGCCACGTGTAATAGTAAGGATAATTTCTTAGCATCAGACCTTGCAGTTGAAGGCGCTGTAGCTTCTTCGTAGAGTGTAAACCGTTGGTGAAATAATCGCCAATTGTGATCAGCGTTACCAGTTAGGCTTAGCTCTTGAGGTGAAGATAATCCCGACATCCTCCCTTTTATTGACACAACGTGAAATCGGACGTAGATATAGACAATTCTGGCACCATGTATCGTTTTCTACTGTTGGTAGGGTAGTGTTAATTAATCACTTAAATAATGGGCAGCAGTTGTAACAAAACTTCTTTATTGTTCTGCCTCGTACTTGCTACTACGTTCTAGAGAGTTCTGCCTTGCTCTTGTCTTTTTACAGTACAGTGTCGCCCTCTTGGTAACAACAGTATAGGCGGGAAGTCCAAACATGCTATTGATACAAGAGCTAAAACTAGTCTTTGTTAAGCTTAAAACTCCATCACTCAACCATGGGAGCGTCTAGTGGTATTTGTTTAAATTAAACCATAGCCGAGACTTGCCTACCCACTGGCCTAGACCATGCCTAGACAGTCAAAGAGTGAGATTCTTTGTCAAATCATTATTATTGTAAAGTTAACAGGGAAAAATCTGTTATCCTGGCCGCCTGAGGCATTAGGGTTTACAAGATTTTTTTACATTAACAGTATCTGCAGAATTTCACAATTTTAATTAAACTTCAAACTTTCGAAGTAAAATATGGGCCTCATACTTATTGCTTATAAATATTGATTCTCACAAGGAGCAGTTCAAAGTGCACGTTTGCCATGTGATAAGTTCTAAGTTTTTTTAAACTAGTTTTTCCCACTTTTTTCCACTGTCCTGGGAAAAACCTAGTTTTGGACGGGAAAAACCCAACCCTGAATAATTTACCAAAATTGTTATTCCATCATCGCTTAAATAGTAAAAAATTTAAGCAATAATCTAATATTTACACCTTTGTATAGCCAATTTAAATAGCGCATTTAAAATAAACAGCGTAAACTCTCTTATGTCTCTGTTTATTCGCCCCTATTATTTGTGAGGATGAATCAAATCCCCCTACCGATTGAAATGGTTTCGTTTCTTTAGCAAATTTTCTAAATCTCAAGCGCGATTAGTCTGTTTTCGGTGACAGTGTCGAAACCTATAAAGTGTGCCCCTTTAACTAAACTTTATGGAACTTTTTTGAAGCTTATAAAAAGCACATCCAGACATTAAAATTCTAAAGGTCAATCAGAGGGAAAAAGCTTAAAACGGAAGAGAACTTGAATTTTCAGCCGGGCAAAATATTTCTGAGAGGGCGGCATATCACTCAAGAAATAAATCAAATTAAATTTGTAAATTAAGACAAATCATAGTGCGGAGGGGGGGGGTTTAAAGAAATGTGACGTGGTTTTTAGGGAAGGGGTCTGAGAAAAGCGTGACGAAGCGTGATCTGGGGGGACGGGGGGTCAGAAAATGCTTTTTTTCGCGTGACGTAGTATATGGACGGTCCCTAATTAGTTCTGCTACAGGCTCACAGATGGCGCTGTCATGTTTAGACAAACGTGCTTGATAAAAACAATGTGTTTCGCGGTAAGCCGATTTGAATTGTAACTCTATCTATCTCCCTTACTAAAATATTGCATGATAAATAGGTAGATATTACATGAATTTCACGTGACTGTTACCAAGTACTAGTGAATATTACGTGACACAACGTGTCAATGATTATCACTTGTGTTTGAGAAGTATTTCATTAGTGAATACCAGCTCTTTAAAGTGTCACGTTAGATGGCTTTTCATACTCAAGGTGATTCATGGGTGACACTCGCATCACTTATATATACCCATGGATATCGGTCACGTTCAAGGCAAAGTCTTTATGAAATCCAAAAATCACTTCGGGGCTCTGTCGATACTGTTTGTTAAGAACTCAGTGAGCGCATGTCGGATGAATATCTGACAACAAGTAACACTTCACTGGGTTTATGCACACCTTGTTGAATATTGGACATTCAATATTCACCCGAATTACACCAGCCGCGCACATCACAAACATTCGTGAATTAATGTACAGTCCGCCATTCATCCATGAACCACCAACAGTAACTTATAAGAAACGTGGCGAATATTGAAGATTCGATATTCACCCGAAATTCACCAACTGCATATACGTGGATTAATGGTTTATCATTTATGTCTGGTGTATCTCAAATCTACAGCGAGTGATAAATTATCACTTGTATCTCATATTAATAGAAAGTGATACATTTTCATTTATGTCAAGTGCATCTCAGATAAATAATGGGTGACAAATTATCATATATGTCAGGTGTATCTCAGATCAATAATGGGTGACAAATTATCATATATGTCAGGTGTATCTCAGATCAATAATGGGTGACAAATTATCATTCATAGCGACTGATAAATTAGCATTTATGTACTGAGGTTGGTGAATATTACACATTCAATTTTCACCAGAGATATACTAGCTGTGCTCGTCAGAAACATTGAAGAATTAATGTGAGGTCCGCGATTCATCCAAGAATCACCAACATATATAAACCATAGTGAATATTGGAGATTCGATATTCACCCGAAATTCAGTAACTGATATATGTCACACACTTAAACGAATTAATGTTTTAACATTTATGTTTGGTGTAACCTTTGGTGTTACTCAGTTGAATAGCGAGTGATAAATTATCTATTATGTCAGATGTATCTCAGATCAATAAGGAGTGAAACATCAGTTTTGACAGGTGCATCACAGATCAGTAACGAGTGACTGGTGATATGTCTGGTGTATCTCGGATCACTAACGAGTGATAAATTATCATTTATATCTAGTGCATCTCAGATAAATAATGGGTGACAAATTATCATTTAAGTCTAGTGTATCTCAGATCACTAACGAGTGACAAATTTTCATTTATGTCGGGTGTATCTCGGATCACTAACGAGTGACAAATTTTCATTTATGTCGGGTATATCTCAGATCACTAACGAGTGATATCACTTAGATCAGAAGTAACATATGCTTAGATCAATAGCGAGTGATACATTATCATTTATCTCAGGTTTATCTCAGATCAATAACAGGTGATATCATTTGTGTCATTTATTCGGCCCTATCTTGGTATGATAGTGCTTCCTTTAATTCGTATTATAATAAAGATTTTGAATAAAAATGAAAGATAAGATCAGAAGTCTTTTTCATTAAGTTTGTTAGCTGAGAAATAAATATATTTTTTTCGTTTTAATTATCATTTAAGCGTAATAACAGATGACCAATTTCGTAGTATGCCTTATTTTACATTTCCCATAATGATAGATAAGCCAGTATCTCGTAATTGAATGAATCGATCATTGCGTCCTCGGATTCTTTAATCAATCGTGGATATCGAAGCAATGTTCAATTATCGTTAAGTGCAGCCACTTGACACCGTCCATATTTTTCGAAAACCGCCCACATGCGGGGTTTCGTTTGAATTGGACTTTTGAATTTTGGGTACAGCCGAATGGGGGAGAACCTTCGCGTGTCACTTATGTTAGGTGTATTTCAGATAAATTAGTGATATAATATCAACTATTTAAGGTGTATCTCAGGTCTATCGCAAGCCAAAATTTGTCACTTTTATCAGGTGTATCCCAGGTCTGTTGCAAGAGATAATTTGTCACGTACGTCGGTTCAATAACGGGCGATTGTTTGTCATTCATGTCGGGTGTCTTTCGGGTCCATGGCAAGTAATTATTTGTCACTCATCTCGGGTGGCTTTTGGGTCAATAACGGGTGATTATTTGTGATCTCGGGTCAATAACGGGTGATTATTTGTCATCTCGGGTCAATAACGGGTGATGATTTGTCATCTCGGGTCAATAACGGGTGATGATTTGTCATCTCAGGTCAATAACGGGTGATTATTTGTCATCTCGGGTCAATAACGGGTGATTATTTGTCATCTCGAGTAAATAACGGGTGATAATGTGTCACTCATGTCGGGCGTCTTTCGGGGCAATAACGAGTGATTATTTTTCACTCATGTCGGGTGGCTTTTGGGTCAATAAGGGGTGATTATTTTTCACTCATGTCGGGTGGCTTTCGGGTCAATAAGGGGTGATTATTTGTCATCTCGAGTAAATAACGGGTGATAATGTATCACTCATGTCGGGTGTCTTTTGGGTTAATAGCGGGTGATTATTTGTCACTCACGTCGGGTGTCTTTTGGGTCAATAACGGGTGATTAATTATCTGTCATCTAGGGTCAATAACGGGTGATTAATTATCTGTCATCTAGGGTCAATAACGGGTGATTAATTATCTGTCATCTCGGGTGATTATTTTACATCTCGGGTCAATAACGGGTGATAATGTGTCACGTATGTCGGGTGTCTTTTGGGTCAATAATGGGTGATAATGTGTCACTTATGTCGGGTGTTTTGGGTCAATAATGGGTGATAATGTGTCACTTATGTCGGGTGTTTTGGGTCAATAATGGGTGATTATTTTTCACTCATGTTGGCTGTCTCTTGGGTCAATAACGGGTGATTATGTGTCACGTATGTCTAGTGAAAAATGAGTGATCAGGTGTCACACAGGTTTATAACGAGTGATAATATGACTCTTATCACAAATGACAATCAAGTGTAAGTCACGTAATTTTTACGTAAACGGTCAACGTGAAATATATATAAATAGCAGGTCTATATTGGACTAATTTTAGGCAATACTTGGAGGTCTATTTTTGGGTAAGGGTTAGTTCTACTCTAGTTCTTCCCTCATTTCTCCCGTTGTGGATGTAAGGATTACTGTTGCCAGTCTGAAATGTGCGTACAACATGTCCCCCTTTAGCCCTCCCAGATAGATTGCAAATAAACAGTTTAAGCTTTTCAAGGAGTCAATAAATTAACTTTGAAACGAAAATAGACTAAGTTTTTCTATACTAAAACACAATAATAGCAACAAAATGCATATAATGCTTGATAAATTTCGAAATAAGCATGCAATCTTACATCATAAGAAGCTTCAATTTCATTGTTATTACCCGACACTTCTTGACTCTTAGATTTTTTAGTTTTGTTGGTATCTTCAGATACAGTTAAACTTCTATTTAATAAAATAATATCAGGAAATATTTAAAAACTAAATCTCCCATAAACAAAGTTATGAAATTACCTTTTGGCTGAATTGCGCTTTATTTTGTGAAGTTCCGTTCGAAGATCAACATTCTCGCCTTCTAGCGCATCAACCTTGACAAACGAGAAGCTTATGTTATTTGACACTAGATAAACTACACGGTGTTGTCCAAGTAGTTTTAAAGATGAGCGGCTAAATGTGCGCCTGTTTTGGTTATTATCAAGGTTTATCAACCGAGTAAATTTCCCCCTTTTCCAAAATATTACTAAATTGGGTATGTTTTAACCCCAAAATATTGCTACTTTTACAAATTATTGCTAATTAGTATGTTTATTGTAATATTTTTCCACAATATTTCTACCCTGAAAAGAGGCGCACTTTTAGCCACTCGTGTTTAAAGGGAGGGTGAAGTAGAAAATCAAGTGATTTTTAATCAATTCTAATACTAATTATAAGACCAGGCTGCACAGTGAAACATTCAGGAAATACTTACGAATGATTTTAAAATTCAAATTAGGCTCACATTTTATGGATAATTTTAAATAGGGATCTCCGACCAATCGCGTAATGCCCTGCCTTTTTGTTAACAAAATTCTCGTGGTACGCTCCGTGTCGAATGAAATTTAGCACGAGATTTGATAAAATTTGCGCGCGACGTGACAATCGTGGCGCGAGATATGAGCGTGCCACGAGAATTTTGTTAATAAAAAGACAGAGTGGTACGCGATTGGTCGGAGGTCCTTCTTTAAAATTATCCTTAAAATCTGAACCTAATTTGAATTTTAAAATCATTCCGAAGTATTTCCTGAATGTTTCACTATGCAGACTGGTCTTATAATTAGATGAAGAATCGATAAAATATGACTTGATTTTCTACTTCACCCTCCCTTTAAGGGAGTGAAATTGGAAAGAGTTTTCTGTCAATTTAGACTCTAAAGATGCCTATCAATTTCATTATAACAATTAATGCTTAGTTAGGAATTATTCATGAAGCGCTAAAATGTTACGGGTGTAGAATAGGACCTTGATAACTAGGCTAGGCGTTTTGCACCCAAACTTGATGAACTTCAAACCTAATCAAAGTTTTTCATCAGGTAAATTACCAATTCAAATTTTGCAGAGAGTAAAATTACAATTCTGTTGGTAATTTATTTTTTTCACGCGTTGAATTGTGAGCACTTTATACCTAGTTGAGGTGCTTTAAACAGCGCGTTCTAGTGGGAAATTGAGGGAAAACTATAAAAATAAGGAGTCTTTATAGTATTTGGCAGTTTAGTACACTTAGTTTTACCAGGGATAGATTTAATTTTAGAAGTAGGAATGGAGAACGGTTAGTATTTACTTCAGTCCAACTCATAGCCCAGTATAGAGCCCCTCCCTCCAACACGTAACGAAAAGTTTAAATTATCTTATTGGCTCACTTTAACTACGGTTTGATGACGTTTCTGACGAGTACGGCGAAAAATACGTAATTCTTTTTTACCTCTGTCGCTATAACCCGCCTCTTCTTTCATATCCCCCGCTCCCGTGGAAGGGGGTCCGGGACTTTGACGCCCACCCACATTACTCTGTTCTCCATTCCTACTTCTAAAATTAAATCTATCCCTATTTTTCCTCGGAAGGGTTTGTTAAGTCCGAGCGTTGTTAAATTACCATTGTACATGGTATGACGTAAATCGGTAATTACGGCCGTATTTGGTAAGGTACCAGTTAAGGTGGAAGGTAAAGATTAGCTAAATTTCAATGGCAAATTGGTCATTTTTCTCACGTTGATTAGAAGCAACCGCTCTACTTATAAATTCACGGTTTTCAGTAAAATTAAGACTGTATCCTTCTCTTTGCCATGAAGTAATCTCAACATATAAATATGTTTAATTAATTTTGAAATTAATTTTTAATGGGAAAGGATTTGTGATGACATTTTCCGTTGATTAAAGCGAACCAATTAGCCGAAAATTTCGAAATTGGTATTGATCGATGAGTTTTTAAATCCTACGTGCCCTGAATTAATTTGATGATAAAATACTTGAAATTAGCGGAGATATTGAATTAAAACCTAATTTTGGTTCTAGTTCAAAAACTCACTATAGTTACCAGGGATGCCATATTGCGCTTGAAAGCCGGCAATTGGGCTTCTTCTCTAAAATATTGGCTGGAAATAAAACTGTTGTTGGCTGTTAGTCAGTTTTGGGCTGCTTTTCGATATATCGATTGACGGTTTTTGGGCTTGTTTCCAATTAAATTTTGGCGGGTTCAAGGTTTTCAATCTAGCATCGCTGATTTGACAGACTGTCGAACCAGAAAGACCTAGGTACACTCTTCACTTTCCGTGCCTGAATTTCAAACAACAAACCGAAACTTTCTGCATCGCGACAAAACTTATATATTTGGGCCTATATATTAGACGCCTTGGGAATTGTTTCTCTGACAAGTGACAATGGCAAAAGCGCGGCTCCCATTGTCCAAAAAGGGCAAGTCCCGTAAAAAATGTTTCAAAATCAAACGGCAGAATCAGAAGGCGAAAAAGATTTCTCTGTCAACGTAAGTACTCACTAACCATTACTTGACGTGAAACCAAAATGCTACAAATTAATAAATTATGTAATTATACTTGTAGTTACCCTGCGGCAGAAGTTCTTGCGATGGGCTTGCCAAATGAAGAATTTGTGGCGAGGCCTAGAGTGCTTTCACCTGAAACGCCTTCAAGTACCCTAGTGTCTGAAAATGTGCCAACACAGGAAATTCTAGTCAAGTCACCAATGGGACTAGAAAATATTTCGTTTGTATCTGACCAACTTGAACCTCGTTGCGCGATCGACGAAACAACCTTGCCCAGTTTGAAAATTCTGCCCCTTACACCAATGCAAAGAAAATTTGTCCCTCCAAAGCCTAACAGTGCTTTTCAAAACTTATACGGGAATAGAATAGTGAACATTAAAGACTTCATAACAGAAATAAGAGAGCTGGACGTTCATAGATGCGAAAAACATTTGGAAGGGAAAATGGAATTTGTAAAAGAATCGCGAAACGGATTAGTTTCAGACCTTATTTTCGAGTGCAAATATTGCAATAAATCGAAATGAATTTCCACGTCAAAAAATGAATCGAGTCTAAGAGGTAGGCCCAAGATTCATGGTCTTTCCCGTGATACCAATGAAATTCCCACAAAAAATGAACTTACGCTAAACTCACTGGCTGTTTGGGGTTTCGTATCCATTGGAAGTGGGTATGAAAACATGGATGAGGTGTTTTCTGTGCTAGGAATACCAAACATGTCTAAACCTACATATACCAAAAAGGAGCAAATACTTGGAGAGGTAAGGAAATCGATTTCGTAAATTAGTTTTGGCCCTGGTTTTGGTTATTTAGCCAGGAGCTATAGTCACTGGTACTTTTTTACACTTTAGTTTCGATTTGATAGTAATGTTTTTACTTATGACACAATTGTTTATTTGTTTTGCCCGCAGATGTGGGAGAAAGCTTTGCGAGACGAAATGAAAGAAGCTGGCAAATTAGAAAAACAGTTGGCTGTTGAGAGTGGCGATGTCGACTCTGACACTGGTAATCCGTTTATAAGTGTAATTGTGGATGGTGGATGGTCGCAGCGAAGCCACGGTCATAGATACTCCGCTAAGAGTGGGGTAGCTTGTATTATTGGAGCTCGAACAAAACAACTACTAGAACTGAATAGTAGACAAAAATACTGCGTGATTTGCGACAAAAAACGATGTAGTGAAAATAAAGCAGTTCCATCTCATAAGTGTTACAAAAATTGGAAGGGTTCATCCCCAGCAATGGAGGCAGATATTCTTATTGAAGGTTTCGATAAAAGTATTGAAACACACGGTTTGGAGTACAGAACTGTAATAGGGGATGGTGATTCATCTGTACATTCAAAGCTTCAAGAAAACGTGGATTACGGAGATAAAATTAAAAAAAGCGAGTGCGCCAATCACGTGACACGAAACTACCGATCAAAGCTTTACGCGATAGCCAAATTTCACCCAGAAGCCTTGACAACATCGAGGATAGTTCGAATGGGGAAAGCTATGAGAGGGGCTATCGCCCACGTCGCCGCGGAACTAAAAGAAGCAACCATGCAGTTGCATGGCGATGTTAAACAACTTGTTTCGCTTCAAAATAAATACGCTGAAATTCTAAGGCAAGATATTAGAAACATCTACTTCCATGTTTTTGGTCGGCACGATAATTGTCGTCCCTATTTCTGCGAGTCCGCGGGTCCAGATAGGTTTTCTCTCTTGACCCCAGCTTTAGAAATGAAACTGAAAAACGCTTCGCAAAGAGCGCAAGACCTAGCAACGGCTCTTTTGCAAAACGAAACAAATAATTTGGCGGAAAACTTCATGTCCTTGGTCGCAAAAACTGTTGGAGGAAAACAAATATGTTTCAACAGACGTGGATCCTATTTCACGCGTTGCATCGCAGCTGCGCTACAATTTCAACTAGGTAGAAATTGGCATGCAAAAATTATGAAAACTGTGACCAGTGAGAGCACTTGTGTCACAATTAAAACTCATGGTAGTCGAAATGCGAGGCAGAAAAATTACAAGAGAACGAGCCTGGAAAAACGTATAAGAGAGATGAAAGAAAGCCAAGAAGCCGAAGAACGCAATCATGAGACGCGTGATTTCAAAAACTACGGAGAAAATTCAGAAAAACCAGATATGGTCCCCGATGCTATGGAAAGAAGGAGAAAGGAAATTTTCGCCGAACTTGCAGTAACTAAGGAGCAACAAGATATTATCCAAAAGAGGACCAAAGACCAGGCTGATTGCGAGGAATGGCACTTGTTACGAAAGAATCGAATTACAGCGTCTAATTTTGGAAAAATAATGAAAAGAAGGCCGCAAACATTATACCGAAATTTAGTGAAAACAATTCTATACCCGAAAGCTTTCTCAAATGTGGCGGTTGAATGGGGCAAAAGAAAAGAACAAAAGGCGATAGAAGAATACGAGATGCATTCTAACAAACAGGTGACAAAATGTGGAATTTTCATTGACACCGATATGGGTTTTTTGGGCGCTTCACCAGATGGATTGGTGGATAACGATGGTATTTTAGAGGTGAAATGTCCCCATTCGGTCCGTTTTTGTCACCCCCTAGACGCCCCAAATAAGAAAAAACAATTTTGTTCAAGCATCGTCAATGGTCAGCTGAAATTGAAAAGAAATCACGACTATTTTCATCAAATTCAGGGGCAGCTACATATAACGAAGCGAAACTATTGTGACTTTGTTATTTGGACCCTAAAAGGACTGAGTATCGAAAGAATCTTCCCAGATCCTAGTTACTGGGAGAGAGCAATCCCCAAGCTTCGTTTCTTTTATGAGGAATGCCTTCTGCCAGAAATCATTGACTCTCGACACTTCAGATCACTGGAAATAAGAGAGCCAAAGTCACTTGAGGAGCCGCCAAAGAAAAAGGTGAAAACTTCGAACGTTCCCCTTACAAAAAACTTGGCGAAACGAAAACCAAAAACAGTGACGACAAAACTAAATTAAAATCAAATTGTCGAAATCATTTAGTTACAAAGCCTTTTTTGGGGCTACTCGAATTTTGAAATTATAAGTTACATAAATATATTTTGCAATTTTTTCCTATTACTTTCCACTTGATATTTTTCTTCCATAGTAACATTGCTTCACCACCATTGTTGCCAATTTATTTTTAGCCCCATCGTATATATACGATGAGGCTATTAGTTTGTCCCGCGACCCTTTCACCCGTCAACAGTAAGGGTTTCACGCTTTTCATCTCACTCCACAATTTCAGAATTCAATGAAATCGAGGGGAATTTTTAGCAAAAGGAACTATATACCGACGTGCTGAGTTAGCTCTAAGAGAGAGAGAGAGAGAGAGAGAGGAATGGGATGGATGTAGAACCGGTCCGTGCGGGCGACAATTCTAGAAGCGCGCTTTGGATTTTTTTTGGTTTCTTCTTAGCTACAAGTTATCGATGGGACTGATAGTTTTACCTGAGTAGTAGCAGAAGTATATAATACTTCTCTTCGAGAGAAGTGTACCACAAAGCGGGGTAAGTGTAACGTCACTCTTCCCAACATCGGAACATTTAGAGCAAGGTTACAAAACCGAATCGCATACACGATAAATAGTTCCCTCATCATTACTCTATTAGCGCTTAAATATTTGGCAAGACGCGCGTGTGCATTTTGTCCCACGTCAAGACGAGGTTTGTGGGATGATTGCTGGGGATTTAGTGCCAAACATGGATAGAATTCACCTTACGGTGCGATGCCCATTTGTAGTTCGATGAGCGGGAAAGCAAACTAAAAGGGTGAGCCTGGGAAGAATGACGTTACATAACTAAAGCATTAAGAGGATACAGAGTGTCATCCTTCTTCTATTATCCCCTTCTGGTAGTAGTGGTAGTAGTAGGATTAGTATTAGTAATTTAGTAACGGGCGTTGGCGATATCGATTCTCTTTGCCAAGCAGCCATTGAAAAATTATTCCCTCTGACTGGTATATTAGGGGATATTTCACTAGAAGTATATTTATTGTAGTAGGGATAGCAAGAGTACGTAAACGATGTGGATTAATTATGGGCCAGACCATCTTGTTATTATCACATTTATTGAAGAAAACATTCGAACTTGCTACTATCTTCCTTCTTTGACTGAACAGCATGTGGTCCGTCTGTAATTATAGTGAGCCCGCACGTGGACACCTTGAGCCGGTTTTAGACGTGAGTATAGAAAGGTGAGGGAAGGGGCAAGGTAACTATAACGGCAGAGCCCGATCTCTCTCTCACGCCTACTACCGCGGTGCACGAAATTTCTCGAGTTTTTACTACAGCAATAACATGGGGGGGGGGGGCTGACGAAGAATTTGGTCTCTCGGAGAGTCCTTCTTATAAATGCTCACTGGGAAGAGATATTCCGGTGATTTTCCACGCCCCTCTCGATGATTGGCGATTTCCGTACGATTATGTGGGAAAAATGCACCAAAAAACAGTTCATACCCCCCGAACATTACGACCCCTGTTATGAAAGTCAGAGACATCTGGTGTTTTTGTGGCGTACTAAATAAATATTATCTTCCGCCTTAATTGCAGCTTTTGATAAAATTTACCTTTTCCTGCAGTGTCTGAGCAACTGTTTGTATTTTCTGAGAACCGGACTTCCTAAAACTCTTGGAGTCATATTTTCTCGGACTGATATTTAATTTTTCTCTCAAGTGAATATTTTCTTCGACTACTTCGCCCAACTTGAAATCCGAATCATTAATTTGTTGAGTCAGTTCTTCAATCTGTCTGCAAAATTAGTAACAAAAGATTTAAGTCAACCCAATGTAAGATAATACCATAACCATAACTAAGTATGCTACAAGGCGACACCACCATCATGACGTCATCACCCTGTCAAACAGTAGCATGTGCGCTAATTTCATTTTCCATTTTCAAAAACTATTTTCTATTTTGAAATAAAAAACCTAACAGATGGCGTTGCAAGTGCGCTCAAAAATATATCAATAAAATGAATAGGGCGAAATAAATCCCACATATGTGATTCGTCAATTGCGCATTTAAAGGGAATGAAAAGCTTCGTTTGAAAAACCTCTGATTTATATAGCAAAAGATGGAATTAATTTCTGCCAATTCAAAAATATCAAGCTTTTAATTCTCCGATTTCTAGTTATTTGGCAATATGCATTTGAAAATGCTTCATATGAAATAGGGTCTTTGCGCGTGACGTCAAGTTATTATCATGAGAGCCATTTCTGTAATACCAAAAAAAAAAAAATTATTTTTGGTAATACGGTTTTTAGAATGGCTCATAATGATCGTACCTAATAACATTTAACGCAGATGGACTGGAATGGAAATACGGCGCGTGGTCTTTTAGGGAAGCGCCTCTATAGCGCCACGTCGCGACCAATATTGAAACTTTTTCGACTCAAACCATACTCTGCTACCACGATTTTCTCGTAAAGTCACACCCTCCTATCTCTTACCTCAATTTTGGCGACCATATTGGAAGTCGTCAGCTTAAGCCACACAATTTAGACCCCAATATTGACGTCACGTTCCCGTAGCTCCTCCCCTCTCAGTACCAGTTGGGAACTCCTCCTTACATAGATTTTTTTCCTCTCAGACTATAATAGATGGCGGAACTATCAATGCTTCTAGCTATATTTTAGACTGGCATTAAGTTGTTAGATAGATTGATTCCCTCTCAACAAATGACATGATCTAAGAGTCGAAAAGTTTCGGGACTCTCCCGCTAGGGGCGACAACAGACGATACCATTGGAAGAGCAGGGGTTTTAGCTTATCATTTCAGTCCATCTGTGTATAATGGTGGAGCCTCCGAAATGAACTAGGCCCATGCATGTCAAATTTTATGTGGGGAAATATCCAGTTTGTTAAGGAAAATATTTTCACCATATATGTGTACGAGATGGCGCTTATATTACCGTTGTGACAGTGGTCTTCCTTAAATTATCGTTGATATTTTAGGGGTCAGTCATAAAATTTTTATGATAGAGAAAACCTTCATCCTAAAATTAACGTAAATGTTTTTATGACTATTCACTTTTTATTGAATCTTTCGGTTAGATTGTATGGATGACAACAAAATAAATTATTTCAATTAAAATAATTCAGTAAGAGTTATAAAAACGTATACTTACAATCCGCGACCTTGGCCCAAATACTTAAGCAGTCGACAGGGTCACGGGGTTGAACTTTTTTTATTTTACGGTAATATAAGCGCCCCAAGCGTAAAACCACGGCGAACTAAATTGTTTAAAAAAATATTCTCGCTTCGCGACACGCATGGGCCTAGTTCATTTCGGAGGCTCCGATAATGGTCTAAAATTGTACCTAGATTCCTTTTGAATAAGACCCCCTTTCCCCGATAGGCCCTTCCGAAAAGGTTTCGAGGCTCAGGGGTAGCTTGTTTTGAAGGTCCTGTCACGCGCATATTAAGTTGATAAACGCGAGGTTATTGGTGTGATATTCAGCGCTAACGACTTTGGTACAGCAAAGAATTGCATTGCATCGACTTGAGAAAAACTGCCATTGGATCTTTTTAATATACCCAGGATTCCTTTAGGTTTTATTTTTATCAGAAAGGTCTATACAACTAAAAAACTAATTGTTTGAATTCCATGACAGTTATTTGCGTTGTTTCTAATGCATCATGGGTAGGAGGTGTTCTCAGTTATTAACTGGTTAAATAAGTGACGTAACGTTCAACGGGACTAAACAAGGAGAAGTGAATAGGAAGCTAGAAGCCGTACGTGATCTACTGTACCCCATAGATGTCGCTCCATCGCTCACACCCAATTCATCCCATTTTAATACAGGGTTCGCACGAAAGTTTTACATTGAAAATCCCTGACTTTTCCAGGTTATCCCTGACCATTTTTTTGGCCTATATCCCGGACCATTTTAAGGTGTTCACCAGAGCCCACTTCATCACTCCTGGCTCATATTTAGAAATGCATGAAGAATGGGTTGATATACCAAACAAAATCCCTAACATATCCCTGACTTTTTAGGAAAATGTTTCAAATCCCTCACTTTTTCCCCCAATTTTCCATATCCCTGACTTATCCAGGTTTTCCAGGTTCCGTACGAACCATGTAATAAGCACCTCGAATGAGCCAAAGAGGATATACCAAGAGGAGCGGAAAGTCTAGCCTATCATAATGCTTTTGAAAAGCCCGGCCAGGGTTTTGGAGTAACTAGATCCGGTTTTTGTTGATTGGCTAAGCAGCGACGCCTTTTATTGGTTAAATTATGTCGGCTGCTTATTTTTGGTGGTGGAAAAGGGTTGATCTCTGGATTCACCATTGGCGTACAAAAGGTATTTTTAAAGTAGTGACATGGTCACGTGAACAACCGGAACTAGTTTCTCCAAATCCAAAGCCGGTCCCTATTTACAAAGTTTCTGCTCCTCTTGGTATATTCTCTTTGAATGAGGCAATTCCCGATATGTATTTTCACGTCTATTCCTATATAGCATCATTAAATATTACATAAATTGAGTTAATTACCTTCCATTCTTGAACTCTGCGACTGACAGTCTCCATAATTTCGTCATCAACTTCTCCTTTTTGAGAAAGTTGACTTTTCAAGTCTTCAATCTAAGATTTGAAAAGACTTAACACTGATTCAGGTAAAATTAATTATTAAATAAAATAATTACCTCACTGGCAAGGAGCATTTTCTGCTCCATTATGAGCTTTAATTGAGATTCGCTTTCATCATAAGCTTCCTAAAATGTAAATGGAACGAAAATGGGCGTTACTAATCTAGCGTATGACGATTCAATTGGCGGAACTAACTTTCAGTTTTATGTACTCGTCGGTCGTTTTCTCCATTTGATCGACCGCTTCTATTAGTTTCTCATGAAGTTGACTTTTTTGTGATCGAAGTTCAGAGTTTTCACTTTCCAGAGTCTGTAAGATGTTTGAAATTCAATCATGAGTTTGCTACTGGTTACTGAGAGCTTGTCATGAAGTGACGTTGGTGAAACGTCATAGATTCTCGTAAAGCGACGAGTGGTGAGGCTCTGTGAAAAGCTTGGTAATGTAAAACCGAATGTAGTCAATTCTCGGTTGTCGTTCTCGAACTAGCTCGAGCTGTAAGTCTCTAGCATTACCAAGTATAGTTAGTGTCATACTTATGGAACGTATCTTATAAACTTATGATGAAACATAGGCCCATATAAACTACTAGGACGTGCCGCGCGCTGCCATATTGGTGTTGCCTTCTGGTGGAAAAGAGCTTAAGCTTAAGGCTGGCTCTTGTTAATAGAATTTATCGCGTGCGATGTCAAAACATTGTCGCCTTCAGATGACAAATATCTGTTGCAAGCTACAAGAGCATGAAAATTGGAACGTCATAACAGTGTCGCCTTCTGGGGGAAAAGGTCTGAAGCTTTTCAATAGGGTGTACCACGAGCAGCCTGGGGAATAAGGCGGTGGCACAGAGCAAATAACCAGTTTAAAAATTGCCTGGACCAGTTTAAAAATTAAATCGGAGTGGGGGTCAGTTGTCCACAGGACCACTAAGAAAATTCAAGGGTTTCCAGAGTCCAGACATTAGATAATAAATATTAATTATCCACTTCTTCAATTTAGCAGACGACGCGCCCTGGTCAGTGGTCATGGACCAGTTTATTTATTCCAGGCCAGAGGGGTCGCTGGCCCAATGTCCAGTTTAAAAAAAAATCCTTATTTCCCACCCTGACCACGAGGGACATCAAACCAGTGTCGCCTTCTTGTGGGAAAATAAAGGTTTGTAATTCGCGTCCTTCGATTGCTATGAAAGCGTGCCACGTGCGACACCTTAACGGTTGTCGCCTTCTGGCGGAAAATATCTGCAACTCGCTACTGGCGTTTGTTTAATAGAGCACACCGCGAAAATACCTGTGGTTCACGACTGGCAGTTGCTATAAAAGCGTGATATGTTCCACGTCAAAACAGAGTCGCCCTCTGTTGGAATCGATCTTTAGCTAGCTAATGGTCGTTGCTACTATTAAGTACCGCATGTCACGCCAAAACTTCCCCGCCATCTGGTGGAAACGAGCTGTACTTCACGATTAGCAATTGTTAATATTATAACAGTGTCGTTCTTTTCATGATGTCGCCAAAAAGTCATTGAAACCACAGATTTTAAAATAGATATCACTCAAAACAAGCGACTTGCAAATATCAAAGGCTTTCTTTTTGTACTCCATTTGGTGAAAAAAATGTTGACATCGGAAATGAATGATATCAAGTGGCCTTATATGATGATTGATACGAATAAAGGCAGAAGTAGGATAAGGGACTAGAAGCAAAGAGCTCTAGCATTGGTAATAGAACCTGGCACTAGTGAACAAATTTGAGGATTTTATGCCGCTTCCATCGCGCCTACATTAGAGAGAAAAAAGTGGGTCGAGTTCCAAAAACATTTCCTACCCCCTTCCCCTCAACCTAAAGCGGCGAAATACGGACGCGGGTGCTTGAATCTAGTTCGGCCGTCTACTGCCATGAACGTCTCAGGTTTTGGAGGGAAAATTCGGAAACCGCCACTAGAGGACCAACCGTTGGTGTCTTATCAAGAATATTCACTTTCGCCAAGTGAAGAATTTGGTTACCTCGATACTCCCTGTCCACTTATCCTACTTCTGATAAAGGGGAACTCCAAAACAAAATTGAAAACAAAAAATTATAGACAGATACCTTTATATCATTTAGAAGTTGATGAATCTCTGCGTTTTTAACTTTAATCTTCGCCAAGAGCTCTTTCTCTTTCATTTTGCAGCTTTCTTCTTTCGATACTTCAACATTCTTTATCGTCTCTTTGCTTTCTTCCAGTTGTTCTTGCAACTTCTCAATCTCGTCACGCAAGACACTCCGCTCCTCTTCGTGCGCCTCAACCATTTCAAGAGCCTAAGTACGATTAATAATAAAAATAATAAAGCTTTCTCAGAAATCAACCGAGTAGATTGTAACTCGTGAACTGTTCACACTTTCTCAAACTCTCGTTTGGTTCTCCTGATTTCAGTCTTTTTCGATTCAATTTCTTTAGTCAAAGTCAAGTTTTCCTGTTCCAGTTCCTCGTTTCGAAGATTATGTTTCAGAAGCGACGTATCACTGCCTTTTCTCGAACCCTAAATATAAGAGTAATTAAATAAGTTTTATTCATGATGAACATGAGTCATAATTTCAAATCGCGTCATTGTCAACTCAGTTCTAGACTGAAAGGAAAAGTTCAGATAACATAACATTAAGAACAGTATTTTTCTAAATACAAAAATAAGTTATCGCTTATTACAAAATAATTAGTATTTAAATAGGCTTAAAAATAATCAAGGATTACTGCGCCATCCACCTTTGGTTTAGTGGCGTCTGCTAAATCGAACCCCCTTACCTCTCTCAGCTGATGAGAATTCAACCAATCCCGTTACTCCCATTGGTTTATTGGCGTCTGCTAAACCGAACCACTTACTCTTACGGCATTGGTTGAATTCTAACAGGCTGAGAGACCTAACCGTAAGGTAGGGTTAAGAGGTTCTGGCTAGCAGACGCCACTAAACCAATGGCGGATGGCGCAGTAGTCCTTGATTATTTTCAAGACTATTTAAATGCTAATTATTTTGTATCAAAGAGATCACTTATTTTTATTATAAAACTTTTCCTTTTATACTAAGAAAAAGGCCATTCTTTTAAGGTATAATCAAGAACCGATATCTAGTTTACTAGGGAGAAGGTATAAGATGCATAAGTATTCGCGCGCCATAGTCCCAGTCCCTCCTTTTTAAAATACAAGGGGGGACGTAAAAGGAGGTCCCGGGCTATTTCGCTGCCTCTCCTCTGTCGGAAAATAATACGTAATTTTCGTCATTCGCGTCGTGCTGACGTGCGTTTTCAAGAACCAGTGAGATGCTGGTTGTAATTTAGAGGCGGCGGGGATTAACTCCAGACCTACTATACGTTTGGACTGGAGACAAAGCTGGAAATGTGGCGAATTTATACCTTCTCCCTAGTAAACTAGATATCGCTTCTTGGTATAATAATAGGTTACTTTTCCTTAATTGTTTTTCTACTTCATTATTCCTTTGTTTATAAGGAATTTTACATTGGGATTAATATTAAAGTAATTGATTAGGCCTATAGGGTCACAACTGGTTTTAAACTCTTAATGAAAAAGAAAAGGGTCACTGCTTGTGACGTAATCCTTTGCCTTTCTTTTATGACAAGTGTAAATATTCCGAACCATTGCAATCCAAGCTTTTGGAGGATAATCAATCCTAAACCCTTGAATAGTACAAATAGCAGGGTTCATACAACTTTCGAAAAACAAATTTCCCTGAGTTTTCCAGATTTGTATGAACCCTGAAAGAGAAAGTAATTTTCCACTAGACAACACAACAAAATAGACAACTCAGTACCTTGACATTCTCCAACTCATGATTCAGATCTTCAATCTCGGCTAAAAGCTCCTTTTCATGACGAGCACTCAGTCTTCCTTGATCCTTGGCCATTTGCTCCAATTCTTCCATCGCAACCTCCGCTTGCAACCCTTTCAGCTTGAACACGATGTTATTCATTTATTTATTTTATCTTAACCTAAAGCTTGTTTTCTTAAAAAGATTATACCTGCAAAACTGCTTTTGACACCAGAAAGAGCTTATGCAGTCTTTTGGGATCATCTTCGTTCAATGGGTTAAACTTTAATAATATAGGTTAAATTAAAAAAACGGCAAATTTATATTCTAATTAGGGTAACTTACATTAATTAGTTTTTTGTAGAAACTTTCGGCTAAATCGTCATTTATATCCTGAAGATTGCATTTGTCAATTTCGTTCCAATCAATAGGCGCCATGTGAACAGCGGAAGTGCAAACTTATAGGGTAATGGCAGCCGTCTGCCTTCGACTGTATTAAGCTCTTTGGGGAAATAACATGGGGTGCCACTAGTCTATTGTAGCAGAATTAAATATTTTACACAAGAGAATAGGGTAATGGCAGCCCTCTGCCTTCGACTGTATTAAGCTCTATGGGGAAATAACATGGGGTGCCATTAGTCTACATTGCATGTGTTTTTGTTATTTATTTTTTGGTAGTCATGGTCTTCTTTTCACAAATTTGTTACTTACCATGTGTACCAATAATAATAGAGGTTATCAAAATACGAACACCATTGAATCCATGTAACACAGAACAACAGGGTTCCACTTTACTATTTTGAAATTCGAGTTGAAAAATCCAAGTTGACTTAACCCAGGCTCGGACACAATGTGGCACTACGAAATTACGAATCGTCGAAGTAACTAGGGGTGCTTCCCCGGATTTTGCTGGTGAAATGCTCTTCTAGCATTATAAACATACCAAAAATGGAGTGGTCACGTCATCACCTAAATGAACTTAGTCCATTTTATTGTATCTTATCTTTTGATTATTGTCTCAACGTTTCAATTAGCCTGTTTTGAAAGGCCTTGGTAGAAGCTGTCTGCTTAGCCACTTCGATGTCTTCTTCGGTCTGCTACAAACATTTTTGTTTGTTATGTTTCCATAACAACGAAAGTAACAGAGAGCTGGACATAGGAAATCTTACAGCAGTTCTATGAGTCTGCTATTTGAATCTGAAATCAGGCTCTGCATAAGCATGAACGCTGGATCTCTAAAGGGACCGGAAAACGCCCGCCTTCCACTGTACAAACCGATACCTCTCTATTCCATGCCATCAGCGGTCACTAAATCAACCATCATCTTATTTGCTGATGACGCCAAACTTTACCATCCCATCCGCGACTCGGTTGATTGCCTTGCCCTTCAACACGACCTCGATGCTGTCGTTGCATGGGGTTTAGCCCATGGCCTCACTTTTAATGTCGCGAAGGGTGCCGTTTTACATCTCGGCCGGCGTAATCCGCTATACAATTACACCATCAACGGACACTGCATCCCCACTACTAATTGTGAAAGAGACCTCGGGGTCCTAATTGATCCCCTCCTCAAAACTACTGCACACTCTAACAAGGTTGCCAAGCGACTCCGAAGCCTGACTGGTCTAATTCGCCGAAATTTACACTTTCGGTCTCCCAAATTAGTCGCAACCCTATATAACTGCCTCGCGCTCCCCATAATTGACTATTGTTCCCCTATTTGGATGCCTCAAACCTCCACTGACCTACAGGTCTTACAGAAAGCTCAAAACGCCTTCACCAAACTAACTAGTAACGTTTGTAAAAAGCCAGCCCCTACCCGCCTGTCCCTTCTCGCCATTGACCCTGTCTCCACGCGACACCGTATTAATAATCTCTGTTTAGTTCATGATTTTTTCCACCTTAAACTTGATTTGGATTTCTCTGTCTTTTTCACCCGCCATTCCGATTCGCGTACCCGAGGCCACTCCAAAAAGTTAGCTAAGCCCGTACTTCCTTCCGCCAATCCCATTTCACGTGCACAGTCATAAACGATTGGAATTCTTTGCCTGAAGACATTGTTACCCTAACCAATAAAGCCACTTTCCGGCGCAAACTCTCGAACCATTTTCGCTCTTTCCTCGACTAGTTCAATTTTTATAATTCTTTTTTTTTATTTTGTTCTGATTATTCCCCCATACTAATGTTTATTCTACTCCCTTATGTTCCTATAATTTTTATACTGTTAGTCTACTTATTCTCATTCATTATGCTCCATTGTTTCTTAGCCCTTTATTCATTAATTAATCTGTATTTACATCTCACTTTGTATCCGTTGTTCGTACACAAGCCACTCTGCTGGCTTCACTAACAGTGTTCAAATAAATAAATAAATAGCTAAGCATTGGGGGAAGGAATGGGGGCTGTCAATTTGGGAACACTCAAGGCCATTCGGTCTTTTGTGCTTCTTCAGAAACCTATTGAAAAAAATTTAAACGACCTTGGCGTACCCGTTTTTTTTTAATTTATTTTTTTACAAAGCAAACGTGCTATAGAGAAAAATCTATTCCGTTTACCAGTCCCTTTAGAGATTCAGCGTTCATGACATAAGGCACTAGTCAAGGCATTTGACTACTAAAAAAATGCCTTGACTACTAAAATAAATCGAAATCTGGGGGTTCACTAGTCAACTTGACTAGTAGAAAAAATGTCCCAAATATTCGTAAACCATGCGTCTCACTAGTCAGTGACTACTAAAAAAAATTGGGATAAGGGGGCTCACTAGTCAGGCTGACTACTAAAAAAATATCCTTATGTAGAGCCCTGTCTGAAATCGCTTGCGGTTTTTACCTCTCCGAGTGACGATGACGTCACGGAGAGGTTTTACACCGGCCGTGTCTGTGTGTCTGTCTGTCTGTCAGACCCCACGTGACCGCGTTCGCAGTTTGCGTATCGGAGCAAACGTGTTCCCAATTTCCGGACTGCATTGACAGTTCACGGAAATTTGGGTTTGTCTCCTCTGGCTATTCTACTTGAGTTCCAACACCACCAGCTTTGGTTTTCGTCCACTCCACATGCTTGCTTCCAAGCACAACCATCTTCTGTTCTTCGTCAATTTCACCTTGACACCAGCTTCTATGCACCACCATCTTCTGTTCTTCGTCAATTCCACATTGTCACCAGCTTCTATGCACCACCATCTTCAGGTCTTTGTCCATTCCACATGGACGCCAGTCAGTCCATTTTGGCTTCTTTTCCTTCGTCATCGTTTGGTTTCAAGATATACGCGGCGATCGGCTAGGGTTACGAGAAACAGGGATAAGGGAGTCAGATGGATTGGAAATTATGATGGGCGACCTACGGCACCATATCTCTCCCAGTGTACCTCGCGCACGCCCCTACCCTTCCGTAGGCGATTGCCAAGTGCTGCCGCGTAGCGCCATTTCATTTGAATGAGAACTAGCTTCTATTTTTGAGATAGAGGGAGCGTCCTTTACGATTTCGTCCGACACGACCCTACCTAACTGCTGGGGATGATGGGAGGACTATGGTGCCGTAGGTGGGGGTACAAAGGCAACGCTTAAGGTATGGGGGTTTCCACTCCATTACTCTCTCCTTCAAGCGAGAAACGTCTAGCCTCCCAATGGCAGGGCTTCCACCATCGGTTCACGCGAATGCGTTTTTATCTATTATTATAATGGAAACGAATCGTATATATACCCCAAAGTTTGAAAAAAGCGGGCAAGAGGGGTACCCTTCACTTTAAACGTCAATATTAGCAAAGTATCGAAAGATAATAGGAACAACTTTATTTTAAACGATTTAACTATTTTTAAATTTATTTACTGGCGATTAAAATAATTAAAAATAATTATATTTATTTAAATATTAAAGATAAACCCAAGTACCGAAGTCGTTAAATCATTGCCTCCTATATCAATCAAGGCCCGTGCATTGCGTTATATTTCCTACATTGTCTCTTATATCTATTTAGGCCCGTGCATTGCGTTATATTTCCTACATTGCCTCCTGTATCTATCAAGGCCCACGCATTGTGATATATTTCCTTCATTGTCTCCTATATCCAACAAGGCCCGTGCATTGCGATATATTTTTGAGAACAACAACCAAAATGGGAAGCTCCTCTCAGAACCATAATAATTTGTTTTCTCTGTCATATGAAATGAAAATATGGATAATATTTTCGGCAATTCGATTTGAATGGCTCTTTCTGATGTATCATTCTCTCAGCACTGTTCATAATGGACAGGAACGTAGAGATTCGAGACACTAGGAATTACGATAGTGTTTCAAATCCTCTGTAATGAGGGCTTAAAGGCTTGGAGTGAGCCGAAAGATAAATACACATCCTAGTTTTTAGTTGTACCATGCGTACCACAATGTTGCCAGGCGTTTATTGAAGGATGCTTGGGTACTAGTACAGACTGTTACGTCTACCAAGTTTCCTAGCATCCAACATTAAATAGGATTCATAAAAGCCAGTGTTAAGCGCACGTCATGGGTCAAGTCGTTAAATATATCGACGCAGTTAAATAGCTGATGGCATTATTTTATCCACTTTCTCATTGCGTTTCGAGAGGAAGTTCAACTTTGGCACGGACGACAGATGGCGCTCTTAACCTTCTACCCCCAAAAATCGCTGTTGTCTGCTCGTTTTCCCCTTCCGCGTTTTTTCGTTATAAACTTATGATTTAACGAACTGTTAAGATAAAATTTCATATTTCCTAAGACAGATAAGCTTCTACTCCTTTCATCTTACTCCCAGTTAGATTTAACCTTGTTAAAACATAATCAGATGAATTTGAGTTACAATGTCGTAAACTCCTGTGCATACAGTTACCTAGGAGTGATAGAGACATTTTTAACGATGCCTAGAGATGATAAACTTAAGCGAAATTGTTTTACGTTTGAATAAAAATACCGCTTCCAGTAGTGGGTTTATAGTACTCCTTGTTTGTGTAAGATTAGTGTAGCCAGGGCCGGCCTTAGGGCTGGGCCAACAGGGCCATGGCCCGGGGCCACCACCTGACAGGGGCCGCCACTTGAGTTCATGTGTTATAGTAATTTTCTTCAGAAAGGGAGATATAGATTAGAAGATTTTACATTTTTTATTTTTGGTGGAAGGGCAGAGCTCCAAGTTCTAACTCTAATGGCTCGTTTTCATAGAAACTAGAAAATTCGAAAACGCTCACGCTTCACGAGCTTGAATACGCGCGGTAATGTATTTTTTTCGAACGTTTCCGCTTTCGCTCGAAATTTTCACGCAACTCGTGCCTATGAAAACGAGCCCTAAAGCTATGTCCACACTGAGAAAATTTCGAGCGTAGCGTACGTAGCGAAGACGGCGAGAGAGACGAAAAATGTTCATTTGGCTGAACTTTTACGTCGATCTCGCCGGCGTAGGCGACGCACAACCAATCAGCGTCTAACGTTTACAGACGTCATATTTAAAGAGCTGCATCGGTTTTTATTCACTATAGAAGTCTGAATTAATTGCATGTTGAATCTTGGTTTGGCTGCTATTTGGAATTTTTTCGTTATAATGTCGGACAACGAAACTAGAATTGATATTAATGCAAATGCTCAACAAAGTGTTTATCCCCGTAAAAATCGTAATAATATCTCATTTGGGTGTGGGGTTATAAAAATCCCCATCTTTTTTTCTGTTCTGGAAAACTTCTCTAAACCAAATACGTTTTATATGGTCCTTTTTCTTTTGTTTTCGAATTAATAGCGATGAAATAATTAAATTATTCGCATGAGCTAAACGCTTCACTCTACTGCAATTGCCCGCCATTACCTCGATCTATTCACAGAACCTATCCCACGTGACAAAGAAAAGGACGTGGATTGGTTGTGCGTCGCCTACGCCGGCGAGATCGACGTAAAAAGTTCAGCCAGTTGAACATTTTTTCTCTCTCTCGTCGTCTTCGCTACGTACGCTACGCGTGAAATTTTCTCAGTGTGGACAGGCGATTTTCTCGGCGTACTTGGCGAGCGTAGCGTGCGTGGCGAGCGAAGCGAATATTTTATCCTAGTGCGGACATAGGAGCAGAAGCTACAGCTTTGTCAACAATAGCTTTTCAAAGCGACTCTACACACATGCAGCATTCAAAAAATCCCGGGAGCCGCAGCACTAGCCTCCTTGCTGCTAGCGTGCCTGGGAAGGAAACTTAGCTATTTGTTAACGAAAGGGGCACTATGTGAAATGCGAAGAAACAAGCTGGTGCAGCAACCATAACATTTTTGCACACCCAATCAATTTATAGGACATTGGTCCAGTGAGGGAGTGACCCCTATAAGTGTCTCAAAGTTATCTTATTTCCATCCCGGCTAAATAGAAAACCGACACAATAGGCAGGGTTCATACAACTTTGGAAAACAAATTTCCCTGAGATTTCCAGGTTTTTCCCGTATATGGAGTATCCTATGGAGCAAATGTTAACGAAGGAGGAAGGATAAATAGGACAATTACATAATCAAAGGGCATCCCCTTATCTCTAATATAATCAGAGTTATGAGCCTCCAAAGTATAGTGTTATGTTAATCCTATGGAGGGAATGTTCACGAAAACTGAAATTAATAAAAAGCTATTTACATTCAACGATGACCCAGGAACACTCGAACAGTTTAGCTTTAATCTCAATAAAAAGAGGTACTGCAGCTTTATTGGACTATTCCGAAATGATCACAGACTTCGCGAATATTAAAGCTCGTAAAATAGATTTTATGTAATGCAATTGTACTTAAGATACTATTTCCACGTTTCATTAAATAATACTAAACGTCCTTTCACTGCTCATATTAAAAAATTATAAAAGTGATCTAAAAAAATTTTCTCGCAGTTAGGAGGCCACCATTCTGGCTTTTGGCTCAGGGCCTCCAAATCTTTAAGGCCGGCCCTGGTGTAGCTGTAGAGCGTAATCATGGTAAACGCTTAAAAATATATATTTTCAATAAAAACACCGCTTCCACTAGTGGATTTATACTCCTTGTTTGTGTAAGATTAGTGTAGGAGTAGAGAGTAATCATTATAAACGCTTAAAAATATATTTTCAAAAATGAAGAATATAGAACATTTAATTTGTATCAAAAAATATTTTGGTGCTAAGATTGCCTTAGAAAAATCCAAACGGCTAGGTATTGGTAAAAAAAAAATGTGTAAGCTATTTGTAGATGAGATAATGTTTTACATGTTTTAAATGAGGCTAAAACTTCCACTATTGTGTCTAAAAAAGTGTTGGCAATGTATATTTTTTAAATATGACGGAATTGCGGTTGATATGATAGCGCCCTATTTGCGAAAAAAACGTTTTTTTAAGCAGTTGAATCACTCTTTGATGATAGAATTTCAAAGGCAGAAGTTAAACGTTAAATTTGCTCGATTAATTTTGTTCGGAAAATAATATATTTAAGCGCTACGTATTACTGACGGAGATTGATTTTGCCAATCTTCGTGAGTATTTAACTGTTTAATAATTATTTTGGTTAAGTGGGAGCCTAGCTTATGTGTGATTGGGTTGTGGCTTCCATGTTTTGGGGACATTTGCTTTTTGTGTGGCGAGGTATGATTCAGCTTTGATATGGACAAATGTTACAAATCATACTGGTAGACTAAGAATACGGTTGAGGTATAGCGAGAGAGTAGAGTTTCCACAGCAATTGAGAGATATTGAAAAGGCCTGAACAATTGACTATTTTAAAGTTGAATTCCAGCACTTGCAAAGAATTAAAAAAAGCGATAGATACATATATTTAGGTTGTTTAAGGGGTAGTGATAGTCATCTCCACTCAGAGAGGTAATATTTTGGCTTTCCCAACTTGTCTTTATTTCGTCATGAACTTCTCAGTTAGATCTTGAAGAGAAATACGCATAATTTCCGGACCGGTTTTAACATTGGTTTTATTCCCGCCAAAGTGTTTATGCTGATTTTGATTTACCAAACGATCCGTACTGACATACTGATCTATCTTTCAATAGAAATCGGTTCCGAACTTCCGACTCGGGTAAATCGAGTTCGCATTTCGCAAGCGAACTATATGGAAGATGTGAATCCGAGCATAGCCCACTCGATCACGCGTTAAACTGATCGAGTGGGCTATGATCCGAGTTAGAGGTGATCTCGACTTACCCATGGACGAAGAATGCGCGTGAGGAAATTTGTTTTCACTCTACAGGATAGGCAACTCCCTATCTCGAGCGACAGCTTATTCTGTATATACTCTGTTACAACATCGGTTGTCAGCACGCGCAAAGCTGGGTCTCTATGTAATCTAGCCTTGCGCGTGCTGACAAGTGACAAAAAACTTCAGGATATTTTAAACTATTTTAAATCCTGAAGATCCTAAGGTTTTTTGTCTCTTGTCAGCACGCGCAAGGCTAGATTACATAGAGACCTAGCTTTGCGCGTGCTGAAAACCAATGTTGTAACAGAGTATATACAGAATAAGCTGTCGTTCGAGATAGGGAGTTGCCGATCCTATAGCGTGAAAACAAATTTCCGCACGCGCATTCTTTATCCATGACTTACCTATGAAACATTGGTTTGCAGTTTCTCTCAAGGATCCCACACCATAACGTTTCCATGTCGTCCATCTTTATGTTGAGAGGCGAAATTGGTAGTGTATCCTTGTGATAGATACACACACCACCTCCCGTTTTATGGGTGCGGTCCTTTCTAATGAGAACGTAATTGGGGATAGTAATTACTATGTCTGGGACTGTGTCAGATAGCCATGTTTCTGATAATCCCAGGATATCAATATTGAAGTTCTTCAGTAGATAAGTAATGTCGGAAATATGACGCTGTAAGCTCCTAACGTTCAGGTGGGCGATTTTTAGTCCTTTTGGATAAACTGTTGATGGTTCCTTTTTCTGTTGAGATCTTATATAGCCGTGAGTTTTATATTGGTTTGGGTGAGTAAGGGTGCTAGTATTGGCCAGTCAGACTTCGTCCACCTGAGGTTTGGAGTTCCGGTGCCTTCGGATGGTCATTGGGCTTGGCCAGTTAGCTCTATCGAGGATAATGTCATCGAGTTTCCCACTACATTCAATGATGTAATTGGACGACCAGAAGTCTCCTTGTTTATAAGATGATATTCTTATGTTATCAGTATCAATGTCTAGGGATTCCAGGTGTTTGGCGATATCCTCGATGGTGATATTTGGATCACATCGTGAGAGCAGGAACGTCGATTGCGGTGTATTTGACCACCTTAAGGGGGTTAATTATATCCCCTAAACGATGGTGAACTCATTTAAAATATTAGTGATGACGTAATTGCTTACGTTCGGCGCACAAGAGTGACGCGTGCTCCCAGACAATTTCCAGGGTTTCTTCGGCCATTTTCTTGACGACTTTCTTAGTGGGCACTGATTTGTATTTATTGGTTACGATGGAGTGAATGACCAGTAAAAGTGACAGAAGGATCAAGGTTAAAAAGATTAAAATCACCACCTGAATTAATCAAGAAGAAAAACTCAATGAATTCGGTATATATCAGGTAGATTGTTATTGAGAAAAATTTACTTCGAAGTCCATATTTAAGAAGGACCAAGAATTGGACGTGACTGTCACTTGGGGGCTGGACACGATAATCAGCTTGTTTATCCCAACGGGCGGAGACGGAGTGAAATGGTCCAATCGAGTACGGAAAAAAGAACTTTGCTCGTTCCACGCCATAACATGAGATTTCTCTTTTTTGAAGTAAATATTTACGAAATATTGAAGCAGTATTCCAAGCATAGCGAATATACAGTAAAGCAGACGACATTTTACATCCAATAAGGATAAATCTTGGACACATGGAAATCAGTCAATGGGGAAAAGAACAAGAAATGAAGTCTACGCTTCAGCTGTTTACCCTATATTCTGATAGCTACATTCACAACTGGTTAGCAGTGTAAACACTATCGTCTCGTCTCACCTCAACAATATTCTTAGTTTGCCAACATGAGTGTTAACGCTAAATAATACCAAAGCTAAATTGTAGCTAGACGCACTGATAGTCAATGCGCACCATAAAGAGAATAAATTACTCGGTAGCTTAGCCCTACTAATCTAATTGCCACCATGATCTTTTCTTCTGCTGAAATCTTAACCTGATAATTTAAGAGTGTATTTAACTTTCGTCTCACTCTGAACCATTGATGTCTCTTCATTTCAGACACGACAATCAAAACCCAAAGTTTACTTCGCCTCAGGCCTCAATTATTTACTCTTAATTTCACTAAGCCTATTGCGGGTAATACTAGATATACCCGCCGGAGTCTAGATCTTAGCTTTCTTCATGAAATCACTAAACCAAGGATTATTCTATATACAGATGTAGTATAGCTTAAGTAATATATAAACAGCCATTTCAAATAATAATATTAAAAAAAATATCTTTGGAATATCAAAATGAAACAGAGCTTTAAAGCTACAAAAGTACTAAATGCATCATAATTACGAAAAATATTTCCACATATTCACTTTATATTAAGGATAAAGGGAATATTATGGTTCTGTAGGATTTCTTTACACATCAAAACAAAACGAACTTCTAATGCAGCGCACTAGCGTAACAACGGACAGACACACACAGACAAAAACATACGTCACTCGGAGAGGTAACAAGTTGGGAAACCAAAATAAACCTCTCCGAGCCGAGACGAATTTACTTTCTAAACACAGGTCCACCAGCATATGAGAAAAACCGGAAATACATAGTTCAAATTGGCGAAATATTGCCAAGGTCTTTAGCAAAGGCTTAAGCGTTTAACAATTTCCTTTGTATCCTCAATTTTTCTAATGAGGACCTAAAATGTATCACTGAAGGGTGTATTTTACTTTCGGCTCACTCTGAACCGTTAACACCTCCTATAAGAGGAGGCGAAACAAGGTCATTTCTAGTTTAAATCTAGGGTTTCTTATTTCATAGACCCAATCGTTTCAGCACTTGTGGATAGATGAAGAATTAACACCCACATTATCTAATGAATATAAGAAATGCGATTACACTATATATATAAATATAGTAAAGCTGAATTAAAAAGTAAACACCAAATTTGAAATGTTAATATCAAAAGATGTTCTTGGAATGTTAAGATGAAACAGAGCTTTATAGAGACACAACTACTAAAAGAATCGTAATGCCGAAAAATATTTAAGTATTTCCATTTAATATTCTGCAAATAGAAAATGTTATCGTTTTGTAAGAGATCTTTTCATCCTACTCGCTTTATATTAACTTTGATATGCGTGTACTGTTTCGATTCAGATGCAATCTTCATTACTCGTTCTATATTAACTCTCACTTGTGTCAGTACATAGAAATAAGTTTATCTTAAATAATTAATTAAATATAAATGATATTAATTATTTTAATCGCCAGCAGGAGCAGATGACAAAGGAGTCTCGGACGCTAGCTTCCACAATATAGAGGGCAATGGCACCCGCGTACGTCACAGCTGTAGCGGTATCGTTTGCCATAGACGCGCTATCAGACATTATAGCAGACGATGCTTTTGGTGGATTATATCTGGCATCAAAGTCTGCTGGGAATTTGTTTTGTAATAACGGATAACGGTGGCCACTGAGGTTCGTCTTATCCGATCGCGACATAAATATACACAATATAATTATACTTTATTCAAACAGCTGTAACCGTTGGTATTAAGATAAAAGATAAGACTAGGCCTACATTTTGTGACTTAAAACCTACTAAATAGTAAATTAAGTCGAAACTAGCAGAGAAACCCAGGTAAGCCAAGGCTTAATTTACAATTTGTGCCCACTGGAATGATTGGGCTCGGGTTTTCAAATTATAAAGCAAGGTTTTAAAAGATGCCGAAACACAATGTTATATATCATGTGTTTTTAGGGCCAAAATATTCCGTATGTTTTTGAATTAATTGACTGCTACAAGAGGTTGGAAACGAAATCACTGTCTCTTATTTTTTGGGTTTTAAAAGATCGTGAGTGATTTCTTTTCCCAACCTCTTGTAGCTATCATTTAATTCAAGACGAAATTAAGAAAAAATTGGCACTGAAACACATTTTAGTTTTTTAATAGTGTACATACGTTACTCGCTGGGCTTTTCATTATCAATTTTAGTCTAAAAAAAAGATTAAAAAGCTGTTGAAATCCATTTTTAACTCTATTACTCGTTAAGCCTAGGCTATTTATAAGCAGACGATACGTATTTTTAAAGAGAGGCTCCAGACGCGATTTCCCAGATCTCCTTTCGAGACTTTGCAGCCACGCTATTGGTTGGAAAATAAAGCTCAAATCTCCTACGAGAGGGGGCACTGGCGTAATGATTTTGGTTAATAACCGTGACGTTCGCGGATCCCATTGCCCTCTACATTATGGAAGCTAGCGTCCGAGACTCCTTTGTCATTTGCTCCTGTCGCCAGTAAATAACTTTAAAAATAGTTAAATCGTTTAAAATAAAGTTGTTCCTATTATCTTTCGAAACTTTGCTAATATAGACGTTTAAAGTGAAGGGTACCCCTCTTGCCCGCTTTCTTCAAATTTTGGGGTATATATACGATTCGTTTCCATTATAATAATAGATAAAAACGCACTAGCGGATTGTGGTAGTAAAGACTGGTGTTGGTAGATGAATGGCCAAATTTCCGTGAACCGCGATCGCGTTCCGGAAATCGGATATTTGTTTGCTCCGATTTGTAAACTGCGAACGTGGTCACGTGGGGTCTGACAGACAGACACACAGACAGACACACACACACACAGACAGACAGACAGACAGACACGGCCGGTGTAATACCTCTCCGTGACATACGTCACTCGGAGAGGTAATTAACTCCGTTTTAATTGACGTTAAAAATGCAAACCTTATTGGTAGAAAATATCCGATGAAATGTGGCATAATGAGACCCAACCCGTGCATGTAAGTCGAAGCTTGCGCTCATTTATACACCTGATCAGGATGAAAGTAGTTCTTTTAACATCGAACATTAATTATAAATTTTTTCGATTCATCAGGATTGTGTGGATGAAAAACTGGCTCCAAAGCCGAAATAACTTGGAATTGAAATTACATAAATTAATGTAAAATTTGAAATAAAGTTAAAAATATTATAACACTTTGATTACGCCTTTTAATAAACCGAAAACATAGGGAGCTGGGGCGAGACCCGATCATTGCACCCGCGACCTAGTTGACCCTCACCACTATCACTAATCGTGATCAGTGGGGCGTACTGTTTTTAGCAGCGGGGGTCCGTGCGTTCGCGCTCACCCCTATCATACTTCAATAAATACAAAATTAAACACTGTTACCCGTACCCCATATCTCTGTAGAAGTCTGAATAAATATGACGTTAATCGTTGTTAAATCTAAATACTTTAATGTATTTTTTTCTTTTAACTGAAATTTAATGGTTTTAACCACGTTAACTCTGACTGTGTATTTACCCGTGGCGTCTACAATTCTCATATCTTTCGACATTTCGTTTGTTTGAAGAGCGAAGCGGATGATCAAACATTGATGCAAAATTCGTCAATCTAACTCGACTAACGGCATTATCCTTGGTTCGGTCTCGAAATACTTGTTCCATTTTGTGTTTCCGAGGTTTATTTCTTATCCCGAAGCCCGAGTAGTAGCTGGTATAGAGCTATTTCAGAGGGGGTAATGGCTACGTCACCAATGCTATTTGCCCATAGAGAAACCCTCACAAAATGGCCGCCCTCTACACTCAAAGGCAGGCCCAATTTTCGTAGCAGACGAAATTTTTCCCCCACTGAAATAGCTCTATAGGCTACTCGTCTTTAGGCGAGCGTACTTCTTCGGAGATCTCCTTTTCCCTTTCACCGAGAAGGTTTTCGATGCTAACTTATTGGGGAAATCTGGTTATAGACTTTTGAAGCAGGTGGGAAAATATTTTTCGTTTTTTCCGAAGTTGGTATAAAACGCGATTGCTGGCTTTCGGAGATTTTACATTCATTTTGAAGATACGCCTTATATCGTACACACAAAATGGGAACCTCCGCTGCTCTCGCCTGTTTTGCCTTCGTCTTGTTGGCCATGAATTTTGCTACGTATTTCGCCGAAGAGGAACAGACACTCGATGAAGAAACATTTAAGGGTAACTGTAGTTCGTATTTATCAAACTCTCTCGGATTATATAAAAGCTGCAATTTTGTTTGTTAATAGCTTTGTGTGGAAACAAAAGTATTGAGGCAATGGATCCCTGCTTTAACGAAAAGGCCTCAGCCTTGGTAAATACAAACATACGTTTAGTTTTTTAAAAACAATGTGATAGCGGTGGAAAGATGCCGATGATTCGTGATATGATTTCTAAGAAGCAACTCTGGGGTGTCGGCTTGACCACTGAGAAATAATCTTCGGGTCCACTTTCGTTATCACTCCAATTCGCGGAAGATTCCGAGGGCTGCGGCATTTACACCAATTCTCGTACTCTCGCTTCAATGAGTCAATCATGGCGTTGGCATCTTTGACGTGTTTGGAGCCTTCGAAAGATACATTAATTCTATCTCTACACTTTATTTTTTATATCTTAAAACAGACGAAAGAACTGTTCCCACTCTGCGCTAAAAATGTCGGTATCAAAGGAGAATTTTCTATGAAATCAATGGTGGAACTTTTTTGCGTCAAAGGAGGAGCGAAAATTTATAACGAGGTGATTCTATATTCGTCAAGTCCCGAGCCGAATCCCCTGGTGCGTCTTGGTCCGTGTCTGAATTGGGGCCACAATTATAGGGGAAGGCCCGGTACTCGGCAATTAACTATTACATTTAAACACCAATTAAAATATATTTTTTAATTATGGCGCTAGTTTTATGATTGCCTTGCGAAAGAACGGTCTGAACGGGTATGTTTTAACCTGTCCGTCATTAAATCTGATTAACTCCGTTTTAATTGACGTTAAAATTGCAAACCGTATTCGTAGAAAATAACCCCTGAAATGAGTGATAAAGAGTTGCGACCCTTTCATGTAAGTCGAAGCTTGCGCGCATTTATACACCATATCAGGATGAAAGTAGTTCTGTTAACATCGAACAGTAATTATATATTTATTTCGTTCCATCAGAATTGTGTGGTTGGAAAAGTGGCTCCAAAGCCGAAATAACTTGGAATTGGAATTATAAATGAATGTACAATTTGAAATAAAGTTCAAAATATTATAACACTTTGACTACCCTTTTAATAAACCGATAACATAGCGTGCAGGGGCGAGACCCGATCGAGTTGACCCTCACCACTATCGTTAATCGTGATCAGTGAGGCGTAAATCTAAATACATTAAGTTTGGTCTCATTTCCTGTATGGTGAACAAAGTAAAGTCTGAAACAATATTTACTGTAAGACTAGGCTAGTATTGCGATTTTCAGTACAGTACATTTGTTTTAAGCAGTTGAATAAACGAAAATTTTAGTCAAACTTCCAATTAAGCATTGTAATCATCATTAAAATCATACGTCGTTAAGCGCAATGAAGAAAATAGAGCCCCGAGTTTGTTTTTTGCTTTTTATTATTAATGATGAAAATGAGCGGCATCTTGGAGAGGATCAGAATTGAAGCTAGTCCAAATAATATTATGTTTTCTATTACTATCTGAATTCAAAAATAAGAATTTGGCCTACCCATGATTCAGTCCCTGATATTTATGTCTCATTCCGTTTTCGCGCGAATATTTGCCGAATGCCGAGCCGTTACTCCTCTTATGGCGTGCGCGCATCTTCGGATAATGCCTTTCTCTTTCTGCTATAGCACGAAAGTTTTTTCGACCCAATGTTAACTTATAGGGGCATCTTGGGAAGCAGATGGGAAAATATTGTTCTCCATTTCCAAAGTTGGTATAAAACGTGACTGTTGGCTTTCGGAGATTTTAGTCTAATTTTGAAGATACTCTTCATATCGTACACAAAAATGGGAACCCCCGCTGCTCTGGCCTGTTTTGCCTTCGTGTTGTTGGCCATGAATTTCACCATGTATTTTTCCGAAGACAAAATGACTCAGGATGACCCGATGTTGAAATGTAAGTGTAGTTCGTATTTATTGAACTCTCCTGTACTAGGTAAAAGATGTACAGTTTTGTTTATTAATAGCGATGTGTGAAAAGAAAAGTATTGAGGCGTCGGATTCCTGCTTTAAGGAAAAGGCCACACCCTTGGTAAATACAAACACCTGTTTATTCACTTAAGAACAACGTGATATTAGCGGTGGAAAGATGCCGATGATTCGTGATATGATTTGTAAGAAGTAACGCTGGCCTTTGTGTGCTGGCTTGACAACTGAGAAATAAACTTCGGGTCCATTTTCATTAATCATTATCGCTCCAATTGGCGGAAGATACCGAGGGCTCCGACATTTACACCAAATTCCGTACCCTCTCTTTTGTATGAGTCAATGGCATCTTTTGGAAGCGTCGGACCCTTCGGGGGATACATTGTTTCTTCAACACCTGATTGTTTCCATTTTAAAACAGATGAAAGAGATTTACTCACTCTGCTACGCAAAAGTTGGTCTTAAAGGAGACTTTTCTATGAAATTACACTGTTAAAAATAAAGGTATTTTGAAGGTACTATAAAATACCTCCGGGACCTTTTTAGTACCCATAATCGTATTCTATAAGTTGTCTCACAGTGCGGGTATTAAATGATTTCGAAAAAGGTATTTTGGAAATATAAGGTATATAATGAAACCTTTTAGAGTTTCTGCGCTTCTGCTGGTATGTTATCGTACCCTGGAAGTAGAAAAGGACTTACCAGACTCCTTTAGAGGGAGTTTTTAGTTCCGGCGTGCTGATTATAATTAACACTACTAAAGTAAAATACATGATATAATACTTCAAGCCCAAATTCTCTGACACTAACTGTTTACTTCACCAGTAGCACTAGTAATGACAGCGTAGAAGAAATCTCTGTTGGAATATTATTAATAACCATAAAGAATAGGTTCGGTAGGGTAGAATAGGGTAGTGGTTTTCTACCCGAGATTTCAATTTCAATCTCAAGTTTCCTAGCTAGTGGTTTTTCTTAAATATATAATTACATATAATTAACATTAATTATTTTCTTTGACAGCTATGTACACAAGCATACGTTACATCATTTAAAGGCAATACAATTATGATATAAGGCTTACATAGTTAATATAAAGGTTTGAATCCGAGCTTACGCCTTCAGTCGCCATTCAGAAAATATCCATGTATCTGTGACCCTGAATTACCTTTACACTATAACAGTATCACACCTTCCTTAACAAGGGGAAGCTAAATTTAGTATCGGGAAATGTAGAGTGGTTAATCCCTTGCTTACTATGCGTACTCTCACGACCCCGCAAGCCTATGGCGCAGACACTTAAAGGCGAAATGGAAGGCAAAATTTTACCCTCATCCCGTAAGCCCACAACACAGACACTAAAAGTTGAGATGGAAGGAAAATATTACTCTCGTGTCTTTCAGTCTCATTTGCATCGAAGTGGTGTATTGCTTACCATGTCTGAAAATGATTCAAGCCCGCGGTAATAAAGGAAAGTTTACCAGTTTCAAATGTGGCGCAAATATTTTTGATGGCGCGAAAGTGTAATTTAGACCTGTTTGCAAGTTTTATTTGACACCTAATTCGGTAGCACAAAATACCTTTAGAAGTATATTATCGAACCTTTTTGAGTGTTAACAGGTACCCTTTTCGGTAATAAGGAGTACCTTTCACAATTTGAAAGTTTTATTCCGACCTTTGTTGAGGTTTAAATGATACCCATTACGGGATCACAAAATACCTTGTAGTCCTCAAAAGTACCTTCTTCAAGAGGTATTTCATAGTACCCTTACACAACGGTATTTTGTAGTACCTATATAGGTACGTCTGGGGATGCATTGAAAAATACCTTTAAAGGTACTAGACAGTACGGTTATTTTTTACAGTGTACTAATGGATGTTTCCTGCGTCAAAGGAGGAGAGGATACACTTTTTGAGGTGATTTCGGAAAGACGATTTTCAGGGTTCGTACACGACCGTGGGAAAGTCGGGGAAATTGAAAATGGGCCTAAAAGGTCCGGGAAATTGAAAGTCTGGATCAGGGTGTCATGCAGAAAATGTGTTTTCTGAGATTTGACCAGAGCTCCAAATTTGCGGAGCTCGTTTGACCTAATTTATACCAACCCGGGTCTACGACAATTGGGTGTCCGACAATTGGGAGAATTTAAAATTGGGTGAGCGACAATTTGGTGCCAATGAAACTGGTATACGGGAAGATTTGTGGAATTTAGTCATGGAAATCCGGGAAATGTCAGGGAGTTTCATTCCAAACATTTTGTACGAACCCTGACTTATTTTGTTGGGAAAACTATGGGTTCCAGACGAACTCGATACGCGTCGAGTCCCGAGCCAAATCTCCCTAGCCCGTGTCTGAATTGGGGAAGAGTCGGTACTCGGCATATTGCGAATGCGTGGCCACGAATTTAAACGAGTATCCGTAGAACATGTCCCCAATATCAAACTTGAGCTTTTTATACGCTTAAACACTAATTGAAATATAAATATTTTTAATTGTTGGCGCCAGGCAGTGAATTGCATCATGGAAGAAGTGTCTGAACGGGTATGTTTTAATCTGTCCGTCATTAAATCTAATTAAGTCCGTTTTAATTGACGTTAAAAATGCAAACCGTACTCCTATAAAATATCCGATGAATTGTGGGAGAAAGAGTTGCTACCCTTTCATGTAAGTCGAAGCTAGCGCGCATAGTTACACCTGATCAGGATGAAAGTAGTTCCTTTAACATCGAACAGTAATTATATATTTATTTCGTTTCATAAGGATTGTGCAAACGAAAAACTGACTCCAAAGCCGTAATAACTTCGAATTGGAATTAAAAATGAATGTACAATTTAAAATAAAGTAAAAATATTATAACACTTTGACTACCCTTTTAATAAAATAAATCGAAAACATAGCGAGCTGGGGCGAGACCCGATCATTGCACCCCTGATCGAGTTGACCCTCTCTACTATCAAAGAGAGTATAGGAGAGGAGTGGAAAGAGGGGAAAATCTTGTCACGCTTTTCTACCGCGCATCTTCAATGCGCAGTACCGAGGCATTTCCGTTTGAGACATTAAACGGTATCGTAGGTGGCGCGACTGAGCCGGAAACTCCCTCGTACCGCTAGTATAATTTAGGCGAGACATAACTATTTACGCTTGTGGAGCGGGGGAGCTTCCACTCCTCCCTTATATTCTCTTTGCTACTATCACTAATCGAGATCAGTGGAGCGTACAATTTTTGGTAGCGGGGGGGGGGGATCGTGCGTTTTCACCCCCTCCTACATAAAGGCATATAATTAACCCTGACCTTATGAAGACTGATCGTTATGCATTAGTTTGGTTTCATTTCCTGTTTGGTGAACAAAGTAAGGTCTGAAACAATATTTACTGTTAAGACTAGTATTGCGATTTCTTTCGAAATTTGTCTGTTTGAATTTAAGTACACTTGTTTTAAACAGTTGAATAAGCATTCATTTCGTTTGACAAAATTTTCGTCAAACTTCCTAAGTTCCTATTAAGCATTGTAATCTTCATTAAAAGCATACGTTAATTATAAGTGACCATAAGTTAAACGCATTTAAGAAAATGTAACCGCTATTTCTTTTGATGAAAACAAGCGCCATCTTGGAGACGATCAGAATAGAAGCTGGTCCAAATAATATTATGTCTTGTATTACTATCTGAATCGGATCCAAAAGTGAGAATTACCTATGATTCAGTCACCCAAATAAATACATACCCCATTCCGTTTTCGAGCGAATATTTGCCGAATTCCGAGCCGTTACTCTACTTAAGGCGAGCGCGCATCTTCAGTTAACGTCTTTTCCTTGTTGCTATGGCGCGAACGATTTTTTCGACACAGTTCTAACTTATGGGGGAAATGTTGTTATAGACTTTTGAAGCAGGTGGGAAAATATTGTTGGCCATTTCCCAAGTTGGTATAAAACGCGTCTGCTGGCTTTCGGAGATTTTAGTCTAATTTTGAAGATACGTTTCATATCGTGTACACAAAAATGGGAACCTCCGCTGCTCTCGCCTGTTTTGCCTTCGTCTTGTTGGCCATGAATTTCGCCACGTATTTCGCCGAAGAGGAAATGACACACGCTGAAACGTTATTGAATGGTAAGTGTAGTTCGTATTTCTTGAACTCTCCCGGATTATATGAAAGGTACAATTTTGTTTAATAGCGACGTGTGAAAACACAAGTTGGGAAACCAAAATAAACCTCTCCGAGCCGAGACGAATTTACTTTCCAAACACAGGTCCGCAAGCCAATGAGACAAACCGGAAATACTTAGTTCTAATCGGCGAGATATTGCCATGATCATTTGATTTAAAGCGTTTAATAATTTCCTGCGTATCCTCAATAATTCTAATGAGGACCTAATATCTATCACTTTAATGTGTATTTAACTTTCGGCTCACTCTGAACCGTTAAGACCTCCTATAAGAGGACATGAAACAAGGTCAATTATGGTTAAGGTCTAGGTTATCTTATCTCATAGACCCAGTCGTTTCAACACGTATGGAGAGATGAAGTATTAACATCCTTATTATTTAATGAAGCTAAAAGTTACGTTTACACTATATATAAATGTAGTAAAGATGAATTGAAAAGTAAACACCAAATTTTAAATGTTAATATCAAAAGATGTTCTTGGAATATTGAGATGAAACAGAGCTTTATAGAGACACAACTACTAAAAGAATCGTAATGCCGAAAAATATTTAAGTATTTCCATTTAATATTCTGCAAATAGAAAATGTTATCGTTTTGTAAGAGATCTTTTCGTCCTACTCGCTTTATATTAACTTTGATATGCGTGTACTGTTTCGATTCAGATGCAATCTTCATTACTCGTTCTATATTAACTCTCACTTGTGTCAGTACATAGAAATAAGTTTATCTTAAATAATTAATTAAATATAAATGATATTAATTATTTTAATCGCCAGTAAATAACTTTAAAAATAGTTAAATCGTTTAAAATAAAGTTGTTCCTATTATCTTTCGAAACTTTGCTAATATTGACGTTTAAAGTGAAGGGTACCCCTCTTGCCCGCTTCCTTCAAATTTTGGGGTATATATACGATTCGTTTCCATTATAACAAAAGGAGACGATATAAAAGGACTTAGCTTTCCAGCCTAGGAATGAGGGTATTGTGTGTCAGGTTATCTCTAACGAACGTCTCATCTCGAGTGTTCCTAAAACTTGATATCCCAAGGCTATAGGCCGAATGTATTTACTGTAGAGTAAATGGTAGTTGAACACCCAAAGTTTTTCTCTCCTAACATTTTTTCTAGGCGCCAACTAACATCAGCCGCGGAAAGCTGGGTCTCGCTAAAAAAATTCTACCCCCCTTAAAGGGAACCATCGGAGGGTTTGCATTTCCCTCCCGCGGATTTCCGAGCCCTCTTCTAGCTACGAGGGGAATGAATAGAAAGTATCCCCCCATGGCCACCTAGAACCAGGCTTCTCCCACAGAAAACTGAAACAAAGTTGGACGTGCAGATTCAGCGCCACAAAAGTGCAGCGTCGTAATTTAAAACGAATAGGCAGACTGGCTAGCATACCCTCCGGTGGCTCCCTTTAAAAAATGTTCGAAACTTGTGATGAGCTTTTCGGCCAATAGAGACGTAGATCCGCTCGCGTAGATCTAAGGCGATCGGAGTTTACGTTATGGCGGAGCAAGTTAGGTTTAAATGTATTAATGGGTCTCAAAACAAACTCAGAGTATTTCCGTGCCAGAAAAATATAATTCCGTCGGCTTCTAATTAAGTCGAATTAATCATCCTCTTTAAAAACGTTTGCAATCCACACGATACACCGTTGCCATAAAAAACGCAAACACCGTGCGCTTGGATGAACCCTCCATGCTTGAACCAAAGAGAATATATATTCTCTTTGCTTGAACTTACTCGGATAAAAAAATTAACCCCGCCTGTTTTACTTCACTCTCCACCGCTGTGGGGCGCTGCTTCAAAAGCTCGTTCTCGGTCGTGGCCGATATTTTAGAAATTTTATCTCTCCATTCACGCGAGCTCCGTTGGGAACTTTAAAAAGCTTAACGTCAGAACTTTCAGACACAGAGGCTACGGCAAAAAATCTTACATAGGAACTTGGTGTAAAATTATTCTACTTGTGATTATAATAATAGATAACAAGATGGCCCCGGCCATAAAACGTTTTGCCTAGGTTAGCTAAATTTATTGTAAGGTGACCCCGGCCTAAACCTTACAAAAATCTCATAATATTTGGCACTAATATTTGTGCCAAAAAAAAGATAATTTAACAACTATTTTATATGCATAAAAGCATTTATCTTTTTTGGTTTAAAACAGTTTTAGAATTAGAAATGGGGTTGAAGGGACGCTCAGCCAGCCAGCCAGCCAGGGTCGGATCTATATTTTGCAAAACCTCTAAAACGCGCAAAAGTAAATACCTGGATAAAGGAAGCGCGTGAGGAAATTTTTTTTCACGCTTAGTGGATAGGCAACTCTCTATCTTCGACGGCAGCTTATTCGATATTTAATGTGTTACAGCTTTGGTTCTGCGTGCTGACAACATACGAAAATATTTCGAGACAACAGACAAAAAAATACTCATCTTCAGGATTTAAAATGTCGAGGTTTTAAATAATGTAAATCAGTATTTCCTTTGTCTGTTGTCAGCACGCACAAAGCTACGTTAATGATCGCCACTAAGCCGCTTCAACATAGAAATCTGGGTTTGCGCGTGCTGACAACCAAAGCTGGAACAGATTATATATCGAATAAGCTGCCGTCGGAGACTGGGAGTTGCCTATCCTCTAAGCGTGAAAACAAACATCCTCACGCTCCTCCTTTATCCCTGGTGAAAACATTACTGAATTCTTAAAAAAATTCTACGTGGAACCCTTAATTAGTATTACCATCATTAAATTTACTATTTAAATTAAATAAAATTACTTAAATAATAAATACATTAGCAATATATAATTATTTAACTTTAAATCATCACGATCAATTAACTTAAATTATAATGCTAAAAATAGACAGATGGCTGGCTATATAGCTAGATTTGAAAATTTGATCTTGCTGAGGTTGCATAGTTTACAGACTAGGAGGATTCATACCATTTACGCGAGGAGGCCCAGCTTTAAACTCACCCAGTGAGTCAGGCCTCCTTGTGTAAATAGTATGAATCCTACTAGTCTGTAAACTATGTATTCTCCCTCATTATCTTAATGTTCATTTTTTGAGGAGCTTAAGTTGTAGATTTTTATTTGATTTATTCATAGTAACGTTATTTTAACCTTCAATACCCTTTTATTTATAGTTGAGTAACTAAGTTTTTAGAATGATAACTTAATTTAAATGTGATGTCAGTTTGAAGAGGTGGGGTGGCGTAGCGGTTAGCGCTTTCGCCTCGCAGCAAGAGGATCCCTGGTTCGATCCCGGACTGTGGCCCCGGGTGAAAATCTGGGAACAAATCCTTCTGCGTAGAGTTTGCAAGTTCTCTCCCCGCTGGTTAAAAGGAGTTTTCCTCCGCGGTCTAACCCGGTTTCTCCTTTCCATCAAAACTTGCAGAGGTTAAGGGTAATAGTTAGTATAGGGCGCTGTAGGTTAGCTGTGGCATAGGGGCTAGCCACCACCCCTCTATGCATTGTAAAGGGACCAACCTGTAAACAAGCCACAGGCTTAGTGTGGAAATCCCTTCGTAGACAAAGCTTAGTAGATCTAGCTAATTGAATTCCCCCTTTCCCACAGAGAAGGTCTGAAATTTAAATCACTTGGCAGAGACTAGAGGTCGTTAACGTTTAGTTACAGACTCTCAATGGGTATTTTAAAAACTAGGTTTCATTAAAATTGAAATTCCAAATTATAATTAAATACTTTTTGTTTGATACGTTCTGGGGTTGGCAACCAGTCTGGGTGAGTATGGGGCTAAACTTTACTTTAGCTCGCGCATTTTAAATACAGTTTTTTAACTTTTTCAATAAATATCATTTATTCAAAGTTAATTATAGGCTAATTTGTTAAGAAACTAATTAAAATATATATTTTCCATGTTTTTTAATATTTTACCCTTCATATTATAGGTTGGGTTTGGTTAGATTATTTTAGTTTTCCAAATAATATCACACCTTTTCCATAATATTGTTGTTTATCTTCATTTACTTCCCAAATAATATTACGCCTTTTCCAAGATATTGTATTTTGTTATCTTCATTTAAGTTCCGAAATAATATTGCCCCTTTTCCAAAATTTTGATTAGGTTCAGGTTAGGTTAGGTTAAGGTTTGGTTTGGTTTGGTCATTTAAGGGTTATATTTTCAGAAATCCTTCTAATAAACTCTGCCGATATGGACGACCAAAGCTATGAAAATATTGATTAAAATAGTTTCCGCAACTTAAATGTAATTAATTAACATAAAACTGGGTGCTACGGTCCATTACATTCAATTCTGGCTGTGTCTGGGTACATTTGTCAACAGAAAAATTTGACATGCTAATATCACACATCCTGTGAACTCTGGCCAACATTTCCTATCACTGGTTCATTTTCAGCTTCAGAGCAAATCTCTTCTTCTAACAATACAACATCAGCTTCAGATGTAGAGTCTAAATTACGAAATACCAAAGAGTTTCAAAATAAGCTAATAATATATAACAATAAATTGGTATTATCATAAATCCATGATTCTATTTACCCGAGACGAAATGCATTGAACTTTTGAAGGGTTGTTCTCTTAAGGACTCAGGTCCAAGGCCCAACTTTTGTAACCAAAGGTTACGTCGCTTAGCGGATAATTTGTACGATGCTTCTCCTTGGTTTTTTAAAATGCCCGGTATTCGAAAGAAGCGCGTTATCTGTTTTACTTGAGCAGCTTCTACAACTCTTCAAAGAACAAATTCTAACCGTTTTATTCTTAACAAGTTGGGAAAACCAAAATATTACCTCTCCGAGTCAAGACGACTACTTACAAACTTATATACCCAGATATGGAAATGTTTCTTAAGTTAAAATTTATGAAATATTAAAGCAGTATACAAAGCATAGCAAATTTACTGTAAATCAGACGACATTTTACATCCAATAATGATACACTTGTACACATTAAAATCATCCGATGGGGGAAAAACGGGTCATCGGCGTTTTATAAATGACGCTAGCGCAATAAAGCGTGCAAGGTACAGTCGCCGCAATTAAAAACTTTCTCTCTCGCGACGTCTTGTTTCAACCATAAGCCGCAAATTATTGATCTGATACAATGGGTATAAAAAAACGTATCTTATATTGTTCTTTCAATAAATTTTTTACTAAGCGTTTTTTTTTCACTCTCCACTTTCCATTTCCAACTGCTAAATAGGGGGTTTTGAATGATTGGGATGATTTTAAAGAGAAGGTGAACAGTTGAGCATAGCTCGTCCGAATTACCGAATGACATTCCAGTAAAGGGAGAGTGATGTTAATTGCAATTTTCTGAATACACGTCCCCCACGGAATCAATGCCTTGAGCCATATTTTTATGGATAGAGATCCCCTTTAATGTTGCACAAATATATAATCAACAATTGTGGAATGAAACTTCAAAATTTCCTCCGGTGAAGATATGGCCACGGGTGCGACATTCTGTTCCACTATGGTTCGCAAATGCCAGGGGTGGAGAATGATTTCTATCTAGATTAGTGGGCGATTCTTGATGTCAGTTTCAACATAAGTCTGCACGAACGTTTGGTTGAAAACGGCGCATTTCGGAGAGAACCATCTAGAAATTCAATGGCCAACCAATTCCCTCAATATGTCACCCATTGAAAACCGCTTGGTGGAGGAAATACAGGTTCACTGAAAAGGAGAATACCCACATTCAAAGCATAGCATGGGTCACAAAGTGGTGCCTACATTTGAGGAAGTGGTTGTGTTCATTGTATTCAACTAATTGGGATTCGCCATAACGAAGATGACGAACCTTTCTCAAGAAACACTTTATTTACAATGCGAAATTAGCATTATACTAAAGTTCCACTAGTCTTAGCAGTGTATCCGATGGCAAATTATGGTCTTTTTGAGAATCAATGGAATCTGCTGAGCTGCACGAAGTATTAAATCCTTGAAGGTTAAGTAAGGACGCAATGTAGAGTCAAAAGCGCATAGATCAGAAAGTGAAGAACATTAAACCTTTCCAGCCTTTAGCAACGGTATTCGTGTAAAATGAGAAGCAAGGGGGGGACACAAATGGGTGGTTGGTGAGCCTCGTTTTCAACTACCAATCGAATCAGAGATATATTAGGTCATCGTTAATGTCACGTGACAAGCGGAAAGTAGTTTGCGATGGTAGCGGCTCCTGGGGATAGTGGGGAATACTATTGAGAAATCGGCTGCTTAACTAGGCTTAACGGTTGTTCTTTAGCGCTCTTTCGGTTCAATCGTCGTGGAATTTTCAAGTTTCGTTAAGTTGAATTTTGATATTGTTTTTCATGCATTCTATTGCACCTTTAAGTTTTCCGTCTTTATCAATCAGGAAAAAGTCATCCTTTTCGTAGCTTTCTAAAATGTTTGCTAAATTCAAATCTGACATTTTGACAAATGTGCCGATTCCCGACTACCTAAATGACTAGATTATATTAAGCCTTGGAATTAAACTATAGCAGACGACATGAAAATAAAGAAATAAGTGAACTATATTTTCGAGCCAACTTACGCATGTACCTTGTGTAAAACTACGCGAAAGTAACTCTCCGCCGCGGCATAAGACCAACTCTTCCCGTCGCTCGGTAAGGGGGACGGAAATCTTGAATCGACTATGGGGGAACTCATTTTTCACGTTGCGGTTTAGGCTTCTCGTTCTTCACTTTCTGGTTATCTATGCGCTTTTGGTAGAGTGTGTATATATTTTATTGAGAACTACCCAACCAACATAACAAGTTAAATAAAGAATAAAGACACTTTGCTAATTACTATCGAACATTTATTCTTAATTATGAACATGGTTAGGATAAATACATTTATGCGTTTTCATTTTTAATTTCATTATGCGATTAATATTTGATCATCTTACCGTTGGCGTTTACAACCTGTTGCATTCTCTGCGGCATTGATGAAAACAGATTGTTTATATAATCGGGCCGCTCACCAACCTCTTCCCATGCGGCCTGGATGATGGTGAAAAGTTCGTCCTTATCATTGGGAATTATATTGTTCTGGGATACAATCCTTTTCATAATCGCCCAGACGTTTTCGATTGGAGATAAGTCGGGTGAATTTCTTGGCCAGTTCATTAGATCTATTTCCGGTTGATTCTCCTTCAAATACGCCATGGTTGCACGTGACTTGTGTATACTCGAATTATCTTGTTGAAATATAAATTTACCGTCCGGAAAATGATTGTCTACAACATGAGGGAAAAACGTATGTTCCAATACATCAATTTAGGTGCCCTTCTATTCGTGCTAAGGTGCCAATTCCATGTTTTGAAATATAACCCCACACTGGCACAGAAAACCGTCCGCTATTCCGGATTGAATGAATGTTAGCCGCATCATATCGGGTCCCTTTCTCTCTCCACACTCTTACGTGATGGTCCGTAGATGAACAAAATGTTGATTCGTCGCTGATGACAACTTCATCCCATTCGTTCCTCCAGTGCAGGTGAGCGCGCGCAAATGCTAGGCGTTCTTGTTCGTGCTCTGGTTTGAGATATGGCTTCTCCGCGGCGATACGACTGTGTAGCCCAACGTCACGTAATCGGTTTCTAATCGTTGTTTCCGACGCTTCCAATTCCATGATGGATTTTACAGATCGAACAGTGGTGGTAGGACTATTCACAACAAGAGCAGCAATAACGTCGTCTTCTTCTGCAGTGGTAAGGGGTGGAGTTCCAGGTCTTGGTTTGTCGGTCAATCGCCCATTTTCACCATAAGCGGCTAGCCAAGACCTCACGGTTGGCTTTGAACAGCAATAAAAGGAACACCCCGAGCAGCCTCATGTAACGCAACGAGCCTATTGCGTTCTTCCTGTGATAATCTTGGCATACTGACTGGTGAGAGAGTGAGACAAACTGATAGTATTTATATAACAATTTATGGTAAAAATATATGTTAGAATATATTTTTTACCATAAATTGTTATATAAATACTATCAGTTTGTCTCACTCTCTCACCAGTCAGTATGCCAAGATTATCACAGGAAGAACGCAATAGGCTCGTTGCGTTACATGAGGCAAAGCCAACCGTGAGGTCTTGGCTAGCCGCTTATGGTGAGAATGGGCGATTGACCGACAAACCAAGACCTGGAACTCCACGCGTTACCACTGCAGAAGAAGACGACGTTATTGCTGCTCTTGTTGTGAATAATCCTACCACCACTGTTCGATCTGTAAAATCCATCATGGAACTGGAAGCGTCGGAAACAACGATTAGAAACCGATTACGTGACGTTGGGCTACACAGTCGTATCGCCGCGGAGAAGCCATATCTCAAACCAGAGCACGAACAAGAACGCCTATACGAGCGCTCACCTGCACTGGAGGAACGAATGAGATGAAGTTGTCATCAGCGACGAATCAACATTTTGTTCATCTACGGACCATCACGTAAGAGTGTGGAGAGAGAAAGGGACCCGATATGATGCGGCTAACATTCATTCAATCCGGAATAGCGGACGGTTTTCTGTGCCAGTGTGGGGTTATATTTCAAAACATGGAATTGGCACCTTAGCATGGATAGAAGGGCACCTAAATTCCGATAAGTATATTGATGTATTCGAACATACGTTTTTCCCTCATGTTGTAGACAATCATTTTCCGGACGGTAAATTTATATTTCAACAAGATAATTCGAGTATACACAAGTCACGTGCAACCATGGCGTATTTGAAGGAGAATCATCCGGAAATAGATCTAATGAACTGGCCAAGAAATTCACCCGACTTATCTCCAATCGAAAACGTCTGGGCGATTATGAAAAGGATTGTATCCCAGAACAATATAATTCCCAATGATAAGGACGAACTTTTCACCATCATCCAGGCCGCATGGGAAGAGGTTGGTGAGCGGCCCGATTATATAAACAATCTGTTTTCATCAATGCCGCAGAGAATGCAACAGGTTGTAAACGCCAACGGTAAGATGATCAAATATTAATCGCATAATGAAATTAAAAATGAAAACGCATAAATGTATTTATCCTAACCATGTTCATAATTAAGAATAAATGTTCGATAGTAACTAGCAAAGTGTCTTTATTCTTTATTTAACTTGTTATGTTGGTTGGGTAGTTCTCAATAAAATATATACACACTCTACATTGCGTCCTTACTTAACCTTCAAGGATTTAATACTTCGTGCAGTTCAGCAGATTCCATTGATTCTCAAAAAGACCATAATTTGCCATCGGATACACTGCTAAGACTAGTGGAACTTTAGTATAATGCTAATTTCGCATTGTAAATAAAGTGTTTCTTGAGAAAGGTTCGTCATCTTCGTTATGGCGAATCCCAATTAGTTGAATACAATGAACACAACCACTTCCTCAAATGTAGGCACCACTTTGTGACCCATGCTTTGCTTTGAATGTGGGTATTCTCCTTTTCAGTGAACCTGTATTTCCTCCACCAAGCGGTTTTCAATGGGTGACATATTGAGGGAATTGGTTGGCCATTGAATTTCTAGATGGTTCTCTCCGAAATGCGCCGTTTTCAACCAAACGTTCGTGCAGACTTATGTTGAAACTGACATCAAGAATCGCCCACTAATCTAGATAGAAATCATTCTCCACCCCCTGGCATTTGCGAACCATAGTGGAACAGAATGTCGCACCCGTGGCCATATCTTCACCGGAGGAAAATTTGAAGTTTCATTCCACAATTGTTGATTATATATTTGTGCAACATTAAAGGGGATCTCTATCCATAAAAATATGGCTCAAGGCATTGATTCCGTGGGGGACGTGTATTCAGAAAATTGCAATTAACATCACTCTCCCTTTACTGGAATGTCATTCGGTAATTCGGACGAGCTATGCTCAACTGTTCACCTTCTCTTTAAAATCATCCCAATCATTCAAAACCCCCTATTTAGCAGTTGAAAATGGAAAGTGGAGAGTGAAAAAAAAACGCTTAGTAAAAGATTTATTGAAACAACAATATAAGATACGTTTTTTTATACCCATTGTATCAGATCAATAATTTGCGGCTTATGATTGAAACAAGACGTCGCGAGAGAGAAAGTTTTTAATTGCGGCGACTGTACCAAGGCTTAACAAAAATTGTAGGATAACATATTTATAGAGATAGATAACAACTTTTATAATTAAAATTAGAAACTAACATATCTCTTAAAATTCTCGCGTGATCAACTGGTTTCACGCCAATTAAATAGCTATAGTCCCATAGAGCTATTTGTATTAATTCCTCCATGGTTTTTTCGCCAAGCTGAGAACTACGCGTTTTACGTCACGTTATCCAAAAAGCCGACTATTTTCTTTGAAGACCGCGCTAGCTCAGCGCTAAGCACCGTGACGTCAAAATTCTAAAACAAAATCCCTGGACCGCGTTCAGCAACGCTGGGCTCTGCTGAACGCGGCCCAGATTTCCACCATGATTATAAAATCTAAGCCTAATTATTTAAAAGTGTATTTAATTTTCGGCTCACTCTGAACCGTTAATGTCTCTGCATTCAGAAACGAAAACCAAACCCAAACGTTTACTTTTTGGTTCGCTAGGCCTATTGACAAATAAGAGTGCATTTGACCAACATAGCAGAGTTGTGCTTGTATTCACTGTGATTTTAGAAAGGATTATGCTATAAACAGATGTAGTATAGCTTAAGTAATATATAAACATCCATTTTAAATAATAATATTAAAAAAAATCTTTGGAATATCAAAATGAAATAGAGCTTTAAAGCTACAAAAGTACTAAATGCATCATAATTACGAAAAATATTTCCACATATTCACTTTATATTAAGGATAAAGGGAATATTATGGTTGTGTTGGATTTCTTTACACATCAAAACAAAACGAACTTCTAACGCAGCGCACTACTGTAACAACGGACGGACACATACAGACAACAAGTTGGGAAAACCAAAATATGACCTCTCCGAGTCAAGACGACTACTTACAAACTTATTTACCCAGATATGGAAATGTTTCTTAAGTTAAAATGTATGAAATATTAAAGCAGTATACAAAGCATAGCAAATATACTGTAAATCAGACGACATTTTACATCCAATAATGATATACTTGTACACATTAAAATCATCCGATGGGGGAGAAACGGGAAATGAAGAGATAAAACTTTGGAGGGATACTACCTTTACGTGTTTGTAAAGGCCCAATTTTCTACTCCTCAACTGTATGCCCTCTATGTTCAAAGCCATATTCACAACAGGGTTGCCATATAAACACTATCCTCTCGTTTCACCTCAACGATTTTCTTAGTTTGTCAACATGACTGTTAACGTTACATAACACCAAAGCTTATTTGTGGCTACACACACTAAAAGTAAATGCGTACCATAAAAAGCATGAAAACACGAAGCTATTATCCGATTACGATCAGACCTTTCACTGGTCTGGGCTGCGTTCAGCAGAGCTCACCAAAAAAGACAGCGGATTTTGGAAATGTTTACTGGTGAGCTCTGTCGTCATAGCTTCTCTCCGGTCATCGGCATTTTATAAATGACGCTAGCGCAATAAAGCGTGCAAGGTACCAAGGCTTAACAAAAATTGTATGATAACATATTTATAGAGATAGATAACAACTTTTATAATTAAAATTAGAAACAAGCATATCTCTCAAAATTCTCGCGTGATCAACTGGTTTCACGCCAATTAAATAGCTATAGTCCCAAAGAGCTATTTGTATTAATTCATCCATGGTTTTTTCGCCAAGCTGAGAACTACACGTTTTACGTCACGTTATCCAAAAAGCCGACTATTTTCTTTGAAGACCGCGCTAGCTCAGCGCTAAGCACCATGACGTCAAAATTCAAAAACAAAATCCCGTTATGTAGGACACTGTTAACAGCGCTGGGCTCTGCTGAACGCGGCCCAGATTTCCACCATGATTATAATATCTAAGCCTAAAGTGTACTTAACTTTCGGCTCACTCTGAACCGTTAATGTCTCTGCATTACAGAAACGAAATCCAAACCAAAGCGTTTACTTTTTGGTTCACTAGGCCTATTGACACATTAAAGTTCATTTGACCAACATAGTAGCATTGTACTTGTATTCACTTTAGAAAGGATTATGCTATAAACAGATGTAGTATAGCTTAGGTAATATATAAACATCCATTTTAAATAATAATATTAAAAAACATTTTTGGAATATCAAAATGAAATAGAGCTTTAAAGCTACAAAAGTACTAAATGCATCATAATTACGAAAAGTATTTCCACATATTCACTTTATATTAAGGATAAAGGGAATATTATGGTTCTGTAGGATTCCTTTACACATCAAAACAAAACGAACTTCTAACGCAGCGCACTACTGTAACAACGGACGGACACACACAGACAAAAGCATAGATTGCTTTTTAACTCTTTCCGTATTAATTTTGAATTGAGAAACAAGATTATCTTAAATATTAAAATGAATATAATTAATATTTAATATTTTCTTCGCTAGTTATTCGCCTTATTGAACGTTAAATCGTTTTAAAAAAGAACAAATAAACATTCTTGAGAGACTTGACTAATATTGGCGTTTGAAATGAAGCATACGCCGGTTGCTTCGCCTTATTCAAATAGGTAGTATATAAGGGTGTCGAACTACAGTTAAAAGCAAGAACAACCGCAATTGCGAAAACCTATCGTGGACAACCCACCCTAGGGAGGCTAGACGTTTCTCGTAACCCTAGCTGATCGCCGCGAATGTCTTAAACCAAACGATGACGATGGAGTAGAAGCCAGGTGTGCAGACTGGTGTCCATGTGGGATGGACAAAAACAAAGACCAGAAGATGGTGGTGTTAGAAGCCAGTGTGTACAGACTGGTGTCCATGTGGGATGGACAATGACCAGAAGATGGTGGTGTTAGAAGCCAGTAAGTACAGACTGGTGTCCATGTGCGATGGACAAAAACGAAGACCAGAAGATGGTGGTGTTAGAAGCCAGTGTGTACAGACTGGTGTCCATGTGGGATGGACAATGACCAGAAGATGGTGGTGTTAGAAGCCAGTGTGTACAGACTGGTGTCCATGTGGGATGGACGAAGGCCATAAGATGCTGGTGATTAGAAGCCTGTAAGTACAGACTGGTGTCCGTGTGGGATGGACAAAGACCAGAAGATGGTGGTGTGAGAACTCGCCATAGAGTAGCCATTTCCGTGACTGTGAAAGCAGTTCGGAAATGGCGAACACGTTTGCTCCGATTTGGAAACTGCGAACGCGGTCACGTGGGTGTAACAACAGACACACACACAGACACACAGACAGACACACACACAGACAGACACACACGATCGTTACAGAACCTCTCCGTGACATACGTCACTCGGAGAGGTAAAAAACATAGACTGCTTTTAACTCTTTCCGTATTAATTTTGAATTGAAAAACAAGATTATCTTAAATATTAAAATAAATATAATTAATATTTAATATTTTCTTCGTTAGTTATTCACCTTATTGAACGTTACATCGTTTTATAAAAGAACAATTAAACATTCTTGAGAGACTTGACTAAAATTGGCGTTTGAAATGA